>NC_046606.1:15945678-16245678 GCF_011750605.1 Drosophila busckii | reverse complement strand
GTAAAAACCCAATACAGTTATAGCACTAAATATATTTCGAATAATATATGCCAATTGTATGAAGTAATTAAACTAAATTAAGCAAACATAGCCCTATAATTACTATAAACAATCAAACTTCTTGGCAACATAGTTCATTTTAAATGCACTAAATATTCAAAATAATTAATATAAATATGTATTGAATAAACACGGATTTTGTTGCGCTTTTACAGCCATCAAAATAGAAATCACAAAACAAAAAATAAAAAACCCCAAAGAGAAAATAATAATAATATCAATTGAAAAAAAAGCGCGAATTTTAGTTACATTCTTCGCTGACACATAAACAAATGTCGATTATTATGTTGACCCCTGCTGCCATATAAAAAATTAATAAAATAACCACAAACACACACAAATAAAAAATACATATATTTAAAAAGAAAAATTGGCGCATAGGCCAAATTTGAATTCGTTGTCAGTCAGACAGTTGTTAAAAAAAGTATTTATACGATAGCAAGTGACAGAGCATGCAATGAGTAATTTGTATAAAAAAAAAAAGTCGCTGCATTTTTTAACATTCGTGGTCAGAGTCACGTGCACTTTCGGTTCGGTTCAGTTCCTTCTCACACACACACTACACACACACACATACGTACACTAGACAACAAACTATGGAAATTTTCTGTGCCAACTGATTTAAATTTTAAAAAGCGTCAACAAGCGTACAACAAATTGAAATATGAGAGCGCATAAAACATTTCTACTCAAAAAAAAAGAAACAAAATAATAAATAATATAAAAAAACATTACATGCAACTGTGTAAATAGTCAAAACTGCGTACAGCAGACGCATATTAAAGAACCCCAAAAAATAAAAAAAATGGAAAGTAAAAATATTTATAATATAAATACAAATAAATTGCTCAACTTTACTGTTTAGTTTATCGTTTCGGAATTTACAAAACATACATAAGTTTCACTTGTATAATAAACAAAGCATGACTAAAACCCAAATATTTATATAAAACTAAATATAAATAAAAGTATATATATATAGAATATTATAAATGAAAAAAATTTGAAGTAATGACGCACTGAATCAAATAGATGAAACGAGTATTTAAAACAAGACAATTAAAAGAGAAAACAAAACAACTAATAAAACAAGAATTTTAAAAATTAAGCGCAGTCTTTCAAACAGAAGCGGGGGGCGTAACAGCTGCTGACCAATTGCCTGGTGTTAAAGCTGAAGCAAGTGCCAACGCCTGGAGGCAGCTCTGCTGGGGTCTGGCCTGGTACTGGAACTGGGATAAAACATGTAGCAACTGTGTGTGCTGGACTGTGGTCGTATTTATTGCCGTTGGCCAGTAGGTTGGCCAAACCGCCAACACGCTTGGGCCGCTTGGCGTTGATAGGCTCCGTAACAAAAAAAATAAATAGGCGAGGGTAGACATTAAAGTTGCTACGCCCATTTGCTGTCGTTAAGCTTCAGTTGAGACTAGATCCAGCATATCTATAAAATATAACTTTAAAATTTCCAAAATGCTTTTAGCCATATTTCCAGCTTATTTTAAGTTCTTACATAAATCCGTAACAGCAAGGAAATATTTTATTTTTTCCTATTTTTTCGATTATACGTGAACTTTATCTATATGATCATGAGCTGCTTTTCTAAGCGATGAAAATCTGAAATCAAATAAAAGTCAAGCTTGCAAAATTTCAGAAATGATAAGCAAACAATTATTCCGTTATGCTTGGCTGGAAAGTAGCGAGTTTAGCTTATTTTTAATCAAATTCTAGCTTGTGCGGGAACTCAACAATTGGCAACACTGGTAAGTAGCAACTTTTGGGGCGCACCTCGCCGTCAGTTGACTGTTGGCTGAGAATTCACAAAGATACATTCGGTGTATTTGCGCCTAGGGCTAATTGAAGTTGTTTACAATTGAGTTGCCAGTTCAGCACAATTGCTGCGCTGCCAGCAAACCCAAGCGCAGCAACAACAACAACAAGCTTTGGAGTGTGTAAAAACTTATTGCGGTGCAATTGCAGCTGATAAACTGACAAGCTGACGACAACAGTTCAGCCATATTTGTTGTTGTTGGGCAAAGGTGCGGCTTAGGTGTCCAGAGATTTGTGCGGGAGAGCCATCATCGTCTCTTTCAGCTTCAATTATCATCATTGTCATGGCGGCGACTCTTGTTGCTGTCGCTGTTGCTGTTGCTGCTTTTGTCGCTTAAGTGGAAAATATGACAAGTGCAATATTTTTACTTCAACTGTGCAATGCAATGACAACTTTCAATATTTTTTCGCATTCAATTTAGTAATTTTATTATGGCATATCGATATCAAGTGAGCTTCGCTTTCTGCCTATGTAATACTAACCCTTTAAACTGCTGTAGCTGTAGAGCTAATTAAGTTTAATTTTAAAAATAAATTGCATCAATTTTTTTTGCCATACGTCTGTATTTAATTTTTTTTGTACTTCCATAATATTTTGTTGACCAAAGCGATTTTAAGTTTTTTATCGTTAAACTTACACGAATTTTCAGCTTGTTGCAAAAAAATAAAAGAAATAAAAACATTGCGATTTTTTTCATATTGCTGCCTAAACAAGACGAGCAAAAAATCGTAGACTCTAGTTAATGTGTAAACGCTTTACTTTGGGCCAACAGCCGTCAGACGCCAGTCGAAGCTGCACTCAACACTGAGGGCAATAAGTATGCCCATAGAGCTTAGAATTAGCACGCGTAGACATAATTTTATGTACCACTGTGCAGCTAGCGGTCATCATCAAGCTAAGTAGGGTCAATGTGCTTGTGGCATATAATCAATTTCTGCTGAATTTTAATGGTTTTGGCCTAACGAATTTGGCAATACAAATAGATTACCTCAGCGCTCAAAGCACAAAGCCAAATACAAATTTATTAATAGAAGAAAATTAAAAGCCGGCTAGGTCAAGTTTTGGGCTTCTGTACAGTTCAAAGTTAAACCCGTTTTTGGACCATCATCCATGGTAAGCTGCCGACTCGGATCTTAACAACGTGGTAAAGTTAAAAAGCAGAAAGAATAAAATTGAACAACTGTTAAAACATCAATTTCTTGTCTACGAGTATTTGTGCAGTTGGTTGTGCTCTCTTTTTCTTTTCTACTTGAAGGTAAATGTGCTACGTTTACAATTTGTTTAAATATTAGCGACCCAAATAAGACAAAAAGTAGACTTTGATGGCAGCAGGCAATAAAAAGAGCAACAACAACCAAAACACTTGAATAGAGTACATACATATGCTGGCTACACTGGCGTTCGCAAAAGTTGAGCACACCTATGCAGCGAGCGTGAGAGAGTTGCGCGCCGAAGAGAGCGCATTAAAGAAAAAGGTAAAAGCAGCAGCAGTGAACGTAACTAGCGCTCGGCTTCGGCAGCAGCGATCCAGCGACTTCAAAGCAGCGATCGTAAGCTTCGGCCAACCAAGGTAGCTTAATGCTGAAAGGAACATTCAGTTGTGCCGCGAACGTAGCGCGCTAAACACGTCTTGAGCTCAACCGCAGACCGTTCTCGCTCACCGCCGCTAACTGTTAATTGTGAGAGTAAAATTACAAAAGTTCAACTGTCAAAGAGTTGTTCTTAAGAGTTGTGCAAACAGTTTGAATCTTTCGCTTGTGTGTGTGAATTCTCGTGTGTGTGTGTCGCATGTCTTTAAACGCGGATCGCCCATACAAAATGAAGCTGCGTGAAATGGAAAATGCTCTCAAATACAGGCGCATACCCTATCCCAAGCGGTAAGTGTTGCTAAAATATTTAGAATATAGAGTTTCTCTTTTAGGCTGCAACTGCTTTGGAGCGAAAGTCCAAGAATTCCAACTGCACTTTAATGTTTAATTGAAAACCGGTCATAATTGCCCATTCGAATTGAATTCAACGCAGCATTCGCATTCGCGTTCTCAACTTGGCTCTTAACTTTCGGTTTTATTGACTTGACTTGACTTGAGCTGGTGCAGCTGCCAACTTTGGCATCAAGCAAAAGTGTAACGTTTTTTTCTTATTACCGATTGAACAAATATAATAGTATGAAAAATGATTTCATGGTCAGTAGCTGTGGCTGCGGCTGCTGCTGTTGACCGTTGACTGCATTTGGCAGCTAATCAGAATCACGAATGCTCCAGTTTTAAAGAAATTTAAAGCCAGTGCATATTTCTTTTCTGCTGCGACTCCGCACTCATATTTCAATTGTTGAAAAGCTTCGAGGCCAGTTTTATAATTTTATTTTTTTGGTCTTTTGGGTAACCAACTATGTGCAGAGACAACAAAGCCAACAAAGGTAAAAGAAAACCTCGAAAACTCAAATTCAAACACCACCTCAACTATTTCAAGTAGCCAGCGCCCACCCCCATCCCCACCCCAAAACAAAGCTTCTTTGTTGTGTTTAAAAGTTTTTTTTTTTCGCCGTGTATTAAATGGTTTTTTATTTCGGTTCTCGGGCTGCCTTTTTAAGAGCTCACAGTTCGCTGAGTGCCCGCTCATTAGTCGCTGGCCAGGCCTTAAGTGAGACCATTAGCAAAGGTGTTTAGGCCATGCCCATACACAGCATTGGGGGCTGTGTTGCGGCTGCGTCCGCTCGTTGTGCAACATGTGGCAAAACCGAAAAAGTGTTGCAATTGAGATCTGAGATGTAAACTAATGAGATACGCATGCATGTTTTGTGGTCTGGTCTTAATGTTTTTTTAAAAACCTCTTGAGCGTTGGCTTTGAAGTGTGGGAATGCCTTGTGGTTAAATAAATAAATAGTTGAACATACATTTTCATAATTATTTATTATTTATTTACGCTTCGGCATATGCCGTTTCAAGCGATTTGACTCTTTTATCACTCAAACAGCTGCTCGTTGAGTGCTTGAATTATTTCCACTATAAATAACGGCATTAATTATTTATACATTTGTTGCATTTAATTATTTAATTTCCCAGCATTTCGTTTGCATTTCATTTTCTGCTCATTTTAACAATTTCACGCCCAAAGCGCCGCTCGGCAATCAAAGTTCTTATCAAACAACAGTCGCCCTATCATTCGCTCAATCCATCAAACATTCATGTTTTAATGGCTACTGCAATTTAGCAACAACAAATGCATGTAGGCGTATTAAATTAAACCAATATTTATGATATGGAAAATAAAGTAAATGAGTCAAAAAAATCACTTTTAACAATATTTATGTATGCGGCTGGCATTTTGCATTATTTACATGACACTTTTGTCTGCGTGTGTGTTTATTTTTTTTAATTGATATTAATTAATTCAATTAATTGTTTCGGGCTCACAAACTCGCGGCAACAATGTGAACCAGGCGCACAGCTAGCCTGAGGCACAGCAGCTTGAAAGCTTTTCTGCTTACAAATTGAAGAGTGTGTGCGAGTGTGTGTGCGTGTGTATAGAATGTGGCTTGTGTGTTTATGTCAACAGTAATTCACAAAAATTGACTTATTAATTAACTAGCTTTGTGACTGCGAGTTAATTAAAAAACATAATTTGGTTACATGAACGCAGCCGCATAAATTTACGGCATGCACTCGGCCGTAAAAGCAATCAAATTGCATCAGCAGCAACATCAGCTGTAAATAACAGTAGCGTTAACAGCAGCGCTGACAGCAGCGCTAACAGTAGCGCTAACAGCAGCTGTTACGCTGCGTGGGCGTATTTCGTTCTGCTGTAAAGCTTTGTTGAGCAAGCTCTGTTTTTGTAATACACTTAAAACTAATAACAGTTAAGAGTTAGTTGACCCAAAGCAAGTTTTGTTTACAAATTAACGCAATTTAAACTTAACATTCGATGCGTGTGGCTGACTGCCAGCTCTCGCTTTCATTCGCTGTGTGACGTCACATGCGCTGGCTAACAAATTAGAACCTCTTGAGCAAGCCGAGCGTGCGAAAGAGTCAAAGTTAAAGCGCCGCGACTCTCACTCACCGACGCTCTGTGCAGTTGACTGCACTGCTGCTGTTATTATTAGTTTGACGCGCTGCTTTGATCGACGCCGACTGCGCAGCTATGCGCTCTGCTCGGCTTGACGCGCTCGTGGTTGACAATTATGTGATTTGCTTTCAATGCGAGCAGAGCAGAGCAGAGCACTTGAGCGCGCATTGGAAAGCTTCGAATGCAGCTTTCTTGTCTATGACTTGACTTTTGCCAAATAAACACACCCACACACACACAAACGCACACACACACACACGCACACTTTGCTTTGTTTAGCGATAAGAAGCTTTAGAACCAAGTTCTGTCGTTTTTTATTCTGCTTAGCGCTGCTGCTGCCCTGTTCCTTAACTGCAGAAGCTTTTAAGCAGTGACTAAAGCTTGAGTACACATAACTGTGATCCGGCACCCGCATGTTTATTAACCGGTATAATTTCAGTTTGTTTACAGATCTTTTCACACGCCGTTTTTAGCAAGTGAAAGCCCCAGAGAAAAATTGTTTGTTGTTTGTTATTTTTTTTACGACTTACAAATGTTTAGTGCCTTTTCTAACGATGACATAAAAATTTGCACCAAAAGCGAAATGACATAGCGCCGCCCACTGAAACTCTTGGCCTGCAACCATTATTAGTTGCCATAAATATGGCCCTGGGGCCCAGAGTAACTAATCGGCTCTCGCATGGGCTCAGTTATGCTACCCCCAACCCTAGCACGACTACGACTTTGTCAAAGCTTATGTAAAATGGCTAAAAGGCGGTAGCGCAAAAATAAGGCCAAAACTGATTAACACAATAATGTGAAAAATGTGCAGCAAAATCAGCAACACTTTTGCCTAAAAATAACCGAGTGGAAATTAAGTGAATAGCTTTCACTTGATATACAAATATGGCCAAGTGGCAGCAACTGCATGTGGGCGTGACTAACTCAATGCGTAACAGCTAACTAACTAACGTTAGTTGTTGTTGCTGTTGTTGTTGTTACCATATGCTGGTAATCAAAAATCAATTTAATGTTGCTTTGTGTTTTTTTTATGCCAAAGCTTGCGTAACGTTAACCTAATACGTTAATACAATAGCTGACTCGGCTGAGTCTGGCAGGAAAAGTCTTTAAAGAAGCTTTAGCATTCGCACCTGTTGCTCACACGTGTTAATTGGCGTTCAATTGAAGGTAACGTCAAAAATTGGCCCAGACGCTTTCACTGCCACTTGCGTTGCCAACGAATTGTGACAGTTCTGTGGCGGCGGCAGCGCATCTTGCTAATGGCTCCACCCCCAAACCCAACCCAGCCCAGCCACCCACGACTGTAACTGCTCTTTGGCAGGCCGAACATGTTCCGACGCGTTAGGTGCCCATAAAAAATTCTGTACGCTAAGTAGCTGCCTGGCGCCCATAAATCTGCGCCGTGTGCTGTTGTAAAGGTGATTTACATACTTGGGTAGACTCTTCGACTCCCCCCTCCGCTCTCTTCTTCTGCTCTCTAACTCACTTTCGCTGCTAAAGTTTGCGCGTCTGCTAGTAAAATACGAGTAAACGTAAAAAGCTGCAGCTGTAGATGGTAGAAAAAAGGCAAAAATTAAATGAAATTTGTTGGCGCAGAGCGAGTGCAGCTAACAGGCAAACAGACAAACAATTTTTATAGCGTTTGCATGCATATTTGATCAAAAACAATCAAATTGTATGCAAAAGTACAAACAGTCAGCAGACAAACAGCAGAGACTGTTGTTGAATGCGATTATCAAACTGAAAGTACTAAACTTATGTAAAGGACTGTTGATTTATGATTTTAGTGTGCGCGCTTTAAAAAGTGAAGATGGCCAACTTTCCACCCAGCGACTTAATGGCCAAAATCAAAAATTGATTTTAATGATTAACAGCGCACATGTCGAACATGAGTCGAGTCCCGGACGGACTCTCGGACAAATCAACATGTACGTAAAGCATAAATCTTTGGGCTATCATTTGGCATTTGGCAAGCAGCGCCACGTGCTGTGCGTCCGCAGCTCACGGCTCACAGCTCGACTTGAGTTGGCTCCCAGCTCCGCCCAGTGCGCATTAAGGGCGACTTGTTGTTGGGTCACCTGCTGTGCGGGCAACTCTCTGTGTGACCCACACGTAGACATAAAACAAAGTCTCATACAGCGCCACCTTTCACCGAATTAAACAAAAATCAATAAATCGTTTTTATAGATTTGCTGATGGCTTTATAAAAAGCTTCGGGCCCATCAGTTGGCCCACATTGTAGCTTCCTGGCTCGAAAAAAAAAAAAAATAGTAATTTGCTTAGCTAATCCCTCGGCATAATCAACGTGCTACAAGCCAAATAACATTTATGGCCAAAAGCAATTAAACACAATGTAAACAATTTATTTTCGGCTTGTGTATTTTTTCAAATTTCAATTTACTTTGTAAACGCTGCAATTTTAAATTTCCATTTTTTTTATTAATATTTTAGTTGGCTGCATAAATATATTTTTTCATTTCAAGTACGTGAATTGCTGAGATTTTTTACTGCTTTGACAAAAATGCAGTTGAATTTTTTAATTGACGTATAAAACCGGCGGCTCTCGAGAGTCGAGACTCTGGACCTGGCCTAGACGCTCGCCCAGTCAGCGTAACTGCTGGAGCACATGACTCCAAGCTGGTCATTACGTCATGACTCCACTTGTTGTTGTTGTTGTTGTCGTTGTAAGCCAACCGCATATTTGTCGTGAGCATTTTGTTACAATTTCAATTTGTTGCTTCAAGAGTTGTCTTGGCTGCCTTTTGGAGTCTCCACCAATTGCTGCAGCTCCAACTGAAGCCGAGGCGTTGTCTTTGTCTTTGGTGTTGGTGTTGGCGGCCTCAGTGCGGGCTTTGTCTCTCGTGTTTTTGTGGTTTTTTTATTTGCTGCTCTATGCTGTGTTTTTGAAAGTGCATTTGGTTCGGTCTTGGCCAATATTTGCCAACAGCAGCAAGTAAATGCCACAACTTGAACTGGTTTATTGCAGCTTGCGGATTCTTTTTGGAGCATGCTGGGAAGCCTTAAATGGACTGTCGGCTTGGATGACTTCAAGTGCAAGTGACTGAGCAACACAAATTTTAATAATTACTTAACAAATGGCAATAGAATAAGAAAATGGCAAAGCATAAGCAACAATAATTTAGATCGTTAACGAAGATAGCGGCATAGAAACTAGCGAATTATTTAATTATAGTGCTCACTCTCTTCTTCTGCTGCTGCTGCTGCTGCTGAGCAATTACAGAAAATAGTTCTTGGCAATTTATCAATCCGCTGGCTTCACCTTGAGCCAAGCTTAGACCAACAGGTGCATATTAAATCGGCCGTTGTAAATCGATAATTCGCCTTATTTGGCCGTTAGGTAATTTTATTTCCACTTTGCTCCATTAAAATCTATGCAATTTGGCATTACGGGCATTAGAGCCAAGAGCAACGCATGCTGGCTCCGGAGTCCGGACTCACTACTGAGCTGCACTTTCACATGTCTAAGATTTAGCATAATGTCTCCAGAGCTCCACGCTCAAAACTTGCCATTCAAATTGGTGTCAACGAGTCAACTGGACGCCAAAGAAAGCGGCGAAGGCGCCAGCTGCCAACAGCAGCAGCAGCAGCAGCAGCAGCACCCAAAGCCAATTGCCTCGTATGTGTTTTTGCTTTTGTTTTTGTTGTTGCCTCTCCCAGGCTGAGCAAAGTAGGTCGCCAACTCCAGCTTAAGCTGCAACTCGTTTTACTGCTTTGGCAAACTTGCCGCTGCAAAATATCAGAGAGCGACTGACTCTGTTTGCATCCTGTGGGAGTTGCAAGGCGTCGACTACTTGAAGCGGCATTAAAATTAATTTTTATTTGCCGAGCTCCTAACTCGCATGCCTTTCAATTTAACGCCAATACTCGTCGTAGCTAGAAAATTAATTAAGCAATTTCCCTTGCCTTTTTCCATTCGCATCGTATGTGCAGTTGCTTTTATGCTAATTGTCTGCTTGGGGGAGTGGATATCAAATTAAAAGCGTGGGCGTACTCAAACTCCCATTAAAGTTGCAAGTTACAAGCTCAAGCGAAAGTTATTAATTTGTATTTTCGAAAAATCTACGCAGAAATAAACACGGCGAATAAAAACTAAATTTGCATTTTATTTATTTATTTGTGGTCGACTATGGGCAGTTGCTAGTAATAAACAACTGAGAACATCTGACAATCACTTAAAATTAAGTTTTAAAATGCATAAATTTAAAATGAATAGATTAAATATTTCTTTTAGTTAAAACGCATAAAATCAAAAATTTAAAATTTATTGGCTTACAAATGAAAAGTAATATTAATCACAGATGCAGCCCTAGTAAGAAGAATGTAGCTAATATAAATGGTATTATATAAAGATATATAAATGGAGTATCATTATATAATTTATTATACTTTATCGTAGAATCCAGTGCTTGGAGCAATTAGAAGGAAAAATTAGTCACTTCTCATTAAAATAATAATTTTAAAAAAATCATAAAAAATATAAGCAATATGATTTTTAAAAAAAACTTCTTTGTGATAAGGGCAATTTTTTTTAAAATCTAGAAGAAAAAAGAAGAGATACAATTTTTTAATGGTTACTTTGTTGGTTTAAGCAAATGTTGTATCATTAAAACGGGATTTTGAAGACCTTTCCATTGATACCAAATTTGTTATTGACAAATGTTCAATTGGTGAGTACCTCCAACTTTAGTTTTGTCAAATTACTTTTGCCTACTTGTGTATTTTATACCTAATTCAGAATTAACAACTATTTATTCATATTTTATTTTTTAAATAAAAAGTTAGATTTAATGCGAAGTTTTCATTTCAAATCAAAATATTGGAAACAAGAATTTATTTTGTTTGTCTTTTCTTTTGTTTTTGGCCTAAAATTGCTTTAAGCTGAATACTTGTATGCTAATAATAAACTTTACTATAAATTAAATATACATAGATCTAGGATTGACACACATGCTATGTGGATTTCTTACTGTCCGTAACAATTCTTATAAGTAATTTGTTTTTGGTGTTTATAGTCTTGTGAGACCTACTTTTCTTCATAATACGCAAGTTGTTAGTTATAGCTAAAAATGTTTAAAGACTGCAACCTGACCTTATTGATGAAGAACTGCATACGCTTAAAAGCTTACACGGCTTACTGCAGATCATGCATAGCTTCCTTCTCTGCCTCTCCTTCGCTTCGCTCACATCTCTTCTCTGTCGTCTCGTTCTCTCTGGAATCATGCAAGGCGTTTAAATGAGAGCATTTGACACTTTGCTTGTTGCTTGGCAGAGATCAGAAATTAGTGTGCCAAGTTGCATGTCAGCCCCCACAGCCACGCCCCCCGCTGGCCCACAAGCCGCAAGCTTATAATGCCAGCACACACACACACACACACACACACACAAATATAGAGTGAGAGAGCGAGCCACAGGCAGAGAGCAAAAATTAATTGCAATGCCGCAAATGACAGCGTCAAGTAGTAAAAGTAAGCAGCCCACGCTGCCTGCCAAAGTGGGCGTTTGGCATTTGGGTGGGTGTGGCACGTACGCTAGTTGCAACAAGGATGAGCTCGTTAAAGGAAGCGACAACAACAACAATAGCAACAACAACAATAGCAACAAACAGCCAGAAAATGTTGTCAAGTGCGTAAATTTCACCCCCGACTCAATTGTTGTTCATGTTGCAAGTTGTTGTTGCCACAAAATGTTATTAACATGCACTGCAAGCAGCACGTGCGCTAGCAAGTCAGAAACTGGGCGTGCAACATTATCTACATGCAGCCACCACCCACCCCCCAGCCACCCACAAAATACAACCTTTAGTACACGACTAGCGCTTTTTTGTCTTAAGCAGCTTTTCCCATCTCGCTCTGGCTGCCCCAGCATACGGCATGCGGCATGCGACAGGCAAGCGCGTAAAACTTTTGAGTAAATTGCACTACAGCCAAATGGCAAATGGCAAAGTCGTCGCCAGGCGACCACGCGACACATCCACATCCGAATCCGAATCCGCATCCGCAGTTGCCGCAATTGCCGCACAACGAATCTTCGCCGCACAGACTACAAAATGCCAGCTGCCAAAGCTGCCAACGCTGCCAACCCTTCAAGAGCCTGCCTGGCAGACCACCGCAGCCTACTTAGGTAAATTTAAGTTCACAGTGGGCGTGGCCAGCTCGACCACCCACCAACCCAGACAGCCTGACTGCAATTGTCAGCAGTGTGTTTGAGTTGTTGCTTATTGTTGTCGATGCCTTAACAGCATTCGAAGCATTAAATATCAGCAAACGACTTAGAAATCATGTTAGAATAATTATAAAAGATTTAAAATTATTCGCATCGATGATAATTATTGAGAGTATTTTTATAAATTATCATTTTATACGCCTGGACTCTTCAATAATGATTAGTATATTTATTTTATTTCAATTGCTAACTTTGTACATTTTATGTAGCCAGAGCAACTGAAGCCTTCAGACTATTTCATACACTTTGACATTTTGTTATAAAAAATGGCAGTGTCCATAAACTTATAAATTCTTGTTTAGCTAGGCAAACCAAGTCGATATAGTCATGTCAGTCTGCACAAAGTATATTTATTCTTTGATAAGCAAGACAAAACTAAGTCGATAAGCCATGGTCCGTTCGATGTGGTCCGTTCCGTCGTCCGTCTGTCCGTCTGTATGAGCGCGTAGTTTCTCAGCAACCATAAGAGCTAGCGCAACCAAATTTGGGATGTAGGTGCTCCTATATCCAGGGCACTACGCTACCAAGTGTGACGGCGTCCGCTGTTTTGTGTGTATGTGTGTGTTTGCTGCGATGCCCTAGTCAAAGTGTATCTAAAAGTTGGTGGTGCCGAACTTTGATTTGTCCACTTGTTTGTATACATTACCTATATCTTACAATTAAATTTTTATGAATATTATTATATTAACTACCTGCTGCGAGAAGTTGGGTGGAGGCAGGAATTTTCAGGGAGTTTTTTACAATTAATCAAAAATAATAATTTCCAAACTTAAAAATTATTACGAATATGCATTGATTGTAGCACAAGAATGATTTCGGCACAATTTAAATTTATTTTCAATTGCAGTGATTTTGTTGTTTAAACAAATGCAATAATCATTATTTATGCTGCCTGTTAAAGATCAATGTTGTTCAACCTTGTCAACCTAAAAAGAAACCTTCGCACAAAAAGTTCACTAATTGTTGTCGCTTTAGTCGCAGCAGCAACAAACAATTAAGCACTCATATGATTTAAATTGTTGTACTCCACTTGCCACAAAGCGTGCGAGAGAGAGAGAGAGAGAGAGCGAGCATATGCCGATTGGTGGCAGCGATATGTGAATCGCTACAACTGCCACTGCTACTGCTGCTGCTGCTTTGGCGCATAATTGCGGCAAAAAGCCAAAACAAATGACAATTAGAGTGTGTTAATCGCAGCCAACTGGGTTGGGTGGGGGTGGGGGGTGAGGGTAAGGGCTGGCATTCATAATATTTGCACGCAGCATGAACAGCGACACTTGGCTACATGCAGCAGTTGCATGCCTCACTCAAATCAGCTGTCAAGCGCTAAACCAAAAACTAAAGCAGCGCTTAATGAATTCGCTGTTATACATTTTAACACAAGGTTTACCTTTAGTGTTGCTGTTGTTGTTCATGTTGTTGTTGTTGTGTTGTTGCTTTGTTGTACTTAGGACTTTATGTGGGGGCACACTTGAAAAAGCCGCACGTACATAGATTTTACAACTTAATTGCGAGTGCTACAGGTCGCATTAATTCAAGCCAAATGAAGCTCAAAACACTCAACACCGTTACACACACACACACACAGACGGCACACACAGCTAAGCACAAAATGAAGTAAATGGGTTAGTCGACATTTTAATGAAGCACCCAAAATGCTTGCCACATGCTTCACAGTTACATCAAGTGGGCTACACATGAGCGTAGCCAGAATATTATTTATGGGGACGTATATATTTGTCTGCCTTATGTTTTTTATTACAACTAAAAATAATGTACATTTTGTGACTAAGCATCTTGATTGTTTTTAAAACAAATAGAAAATATATATCCATTGTAACTGTGTGCATTTCAGCAGCAGTAAAATCGTATAAAAATGTCAAAACTGATTTAAATTTGGTGAGAGCTTAATAAAGTCGACAGTTAGCAGCTCATAAATACTTCTTAACAAATTGTTTTACTATATTAACAAAATATAAATAAAATATCAAACTTATGTATATTCATTTTTTATATGTATATGTGCATATGTTATATATTTTGGGCTTTGTTTGTTTCAGGCAAATTTTTCAATATCAATAAACGCAGGCATGAGTTCGAAATATAAAAGAAATTCAAAGCAATATTGAAATCTGACTAATATTTGAATGTTTTCTTTAGAAATTTCATAAAAATGTTGTTGATTTTATGAAAAAATGATTTAGACATTCTTTTTACCATAGACATAGCCATATTGAAAATAAAATATATTTGAGCTTTGACTTACAAATGTTTTTGATTTTATTCGGGGGGGTGGAGCTGTTCCTCTTGGCTGACTGACCACAGCCCTGTGGCCACACAAGCAGCTTATATTAAAATATAAACATCAAATGGTGCTCAATTCTTTCAGCCAAACAATGCAACTTTTTGAATTATGGACACTACTTAGCTTGGCTATGATAATTTCATAGAAAACTAGCGCCGCTTATTTATTTATAGAGCGACCAATTGCTAATGAGTGGACTTTCATTCATGGCGAAATATAACAAACTGCAAAGGCAGACAGACGAACGAATTGTATTTTGACATTTAGCCGAGATGCTTTATGGACAATGTTGGCTCAAGAGATGGATTGACACTTATGTGCAGCGACCATGACTGTGACTTTGACTAGGCGCAGCAGCCGCAAAGAGAAAACAATTTGTCGCTGAGCTGAGCTGAGCTCAGCCTTAACGGCCCGCTGCATGCAGGCAGACGCATGTTGCAAGTTCCTGAGACTGCGACCGAAGACCTGAGACACAATTTACAATTGACAATTGAAAGTTGCAGCTTTTTGCTCGCAAACCGCAATCAAACGATTGATCGATTTCTATTGGCAAAAGACTTTCTTCAAGGTAATTAGCAAATGGCAAGAGAGAGAAAAACCAAATGCCGCATAGGCTCCCAGCTCCAGCTCTGAGCCTGCCGCACACGTTCTATGGGAAACGTGAATTATGGGCAGCCAGCAGCTGATGTATGCAACTGCTGCATGCCACAGAGAAATCCGAGGAGGCACAACATGCTTCACTAACTAGCTGGCACGTTCAACTTGCCTCGCGTGCGTGTTTAACGATACTCAAGCACAAACATATATCTATATATATATATATATATATATATATATGCCACATCTGTAGTAACTGTAAATGCGGTTGCACAGGCGTTAAAAATGCTTTTATTGCAAATACAAATACTATACTTACTACTGCGGCTTCGGCTTAGACTAATAGCCATGGTTAGGCATTAAGTGTTGATTGTTTTTTGTTATTTTGTTCGTTTGTTCGTTTGTTTTACGCTCGAACGGCAAAGTCATTAACTTTTTCGGTTTAGATAGATTACAACTATTATGAGTGGAGTCTGCGC
This sequence comes from Drosophila busckii, assembly GCF_011750605.1. Lineage (NCBI taxonomy): Eukaryota > Metazoa > Arthropoda > Insecta > Diptera > Drosophilidae > Drosophila > Drosophila busckii. The sequence goes on along the minus strand of NC_046606.1, from coordinate 16,230,107 downwards.
AGCTCTGCTGATTATTATGACGCTTGACCACGCCGACGCCGTCGCCGCCACATTAAGCAAAACAATTTGAAGCAATTAATATGTCCAAGTTGATAAGCCAGAGAAAGCCAAAATATTGATGCAAATAAACTGACTGACTGTAGTTAATATTTTAATAAAAATTTTGCTTTTAATCCGCGTCAGCTCAGAACTTCTGGGAAGTCTGTGCAGTTTATTAATTCTGTGGCAAGTTGAGTTTGTTTGGGGGCAAGTTGCTTTGACACGACTTGCTATTAAACTATTAACTTGAATCTGATAGCGCAGCCATGACGCAGCATCCCCAGGCTATTAAACAAAAATCTCGGCCGCAAACTAGGCCAAATGTAATTAAAACGTTCTACGTGCCACTCGCAGCAAATACTTGCCTCTCCCACTTCACTTTTTTTGTTGGTTATTCGGCTGCTGCTGACCGCATTTGGGCTGAAAGTGCGTAAGAAACCGGTACTAATTGAGTTTGGTTGGTACTATTAGCCAAAGATTGAAGAGCGGAAGAGCTGGCAGCTCAATCAAGCGCTCAATACTTTGAAAATTGTCTATAATGCCCGCAAACTGCGTGACGCCACGAAGGCAAACAATCTATCTATATATAGTGCAATAATAACAATAATAATAATAAAAATAATAATAATAATAAGTTAATGCTTATTTTGATTAGAAAGTTGTATAATCTACGAGAGCGGCATGTGAATTTTTTACGCAATTGTTGCTGTTGCTGTTGCTGTTTGTTTTGGTTTTTGCACGAGACTGCGCCGCTTAGTTAGTTACTCGCTTATTGTATAAGTAGCAACAACAACAATAACAACTGAGGCTTGTCATATGAATGCCACTCAAGACTTGTCCCCAAAAAAAGTTACAACAAACAAATACAAAAGCACGCAAAGAGGTCAAATTGAATTACAAATGTTATGGCATATTTAAAGTAGATTGTTGTTGTTTACATTAATAATAGAAATAGCCGCGGACATTTAAAAATGCATCAGCTCAAGTGTTGAGAGAAATCTTCAGCAACAACAACAAAAAAACCGCAAAGTAATTGTTTTGAAATGAAATACGCACTTGGCTGTGAAATCAACAACAGCAACAGCAATTGCTGAAATTTTAAATTAAAAGCATTGTTTATAGCGTCGAGCATGTGAATTTGTTGCATATTAAATGACCAGCGCCCTTCTCAGCGCTTCTCAGCAGCCTCGAGTGGAATTTTCCACGCACCAAAGCAAGAATATTGACCGTTCACATAACCCTAGGCGTACAAGCTTAGATGACCTCTCTTTGCGCTTCTCACAGCAGCTTGGCTTTCAGCACAGTTGACAATTTGATTGAAATTATTCTTATTATAGAATGGACTTGAACAAAAGTTGATTGAACTTTGCATGCGCCTAATGTGAATTTCAAATCAAGCCAAATCATCCTCTGACCCGCGGGGCAAACTAGTTATAAAAAGCCATAGCCGCGGCCATTTGTCGATTATGTCATGGCCAAGTCAAGTCAACCCAAGTTGGCCGGCAGCGAGTATGTTAATGACCACGAAGAATAATTTCCCAAAGTCAGGGCCAAGAAGCGAATGTGCAAATACTCAATATTCATAATTCTTTTGTCTCGGCAAGTTCTTTCAACTCCTCAAGTCGACTGGCCGGCCCGCGGGCCAGTACTCAACTCAGCCGGGTTCAAACACCTTTCGAAACTTGTCTAATAAGCCAAGAGTCTCTTTATTGATTGCTTACAGCTGTAGCGTAGCCATAGCTAAAGCTGAAGCAGCGTGTGGCATCCACACACACAAATTGCGCAAATGCTCAGCTCAGCAGCAGCAGCAGCAGCAACTTCAACTCCAGCAACAGCAACAGTCTGAGCAACACTTTTATATATATCTAACTCTTGAGCATTATTTGCACAATGCTCAATTGCTTTGCTTGCCATTTTGTCGTTTACAGTTTTGTAGTTTGCAGTTTGATTAGTTGGAAAATTTACCATCATTTAATTAAATTACTTATGATGCAGTTGTGCTTACGTACAACAGCAGCAGCAACAACAACAACAACAACAATAACAACAACAACAGCAACAGTAACAACGAACGGAAATGGCGAGCAATTTGCATGCAGCAGCAACAGTTGCTGCTATTTTTCATTTTTTTGCTGCTTTTTCTTGCCTTGGCTTAGGCAATGCTGGAAGTGAAAGGCGAACACTTTTCAATACGTGCAACAAGCGTGGGGTGGGGGGTGGTTGGGGGCAGCGTAGAGTAAACTCATTGTGATTCTAAGTTGATTTCTAAATAAATTTGCAGACGACTCTGACTGACTGTTCAACATTTTTACCGTTGAGCTAATTTCGAATGGCATTAGAGCTAAGTATCGCTCTTGCTTGTTGGATTGATGGATTGATGGACAAAGCTCCAGTGCACATTTTAATAATTTTGTTATTATCAGGCCTCCGCATTGGTTGCACGTATGTAGCTCAACCCAATTTAGTGGTATCATCATGTTGACTGCTCCCACGATCCCCAACACATACTGGCGCATTGAAATAGAACTAAAACTCGCATCGCACTGGCGCCGCACAAAAAACGCTAACGAACCAAGTGTAGGTCCCTAATGGCAGGCACATGTGCTACGTGGCAGCAAACGAACTGCAATCGCCATAGCCACACACACACAAACACTCACACACACACACATACAAGTTCAAAACTCCAACTGAAACTCAAACTCAAACTCAAACTGAAGCCAAACCAAATAGAAAAACAGCCATGCGACATATATGCATATACATATATATATACAGTTATATATATATAGCTATATGGCATATAATTTTTTGTGTGTTAGTAAGTTAGCTGAATGTCCGAACAAGAAATCGACGCAGTCACGTAAAATTATTTTAATAATCACATAACTTTCGGCATTTACACGCCATGCGATCCAATGGGAGCAAGAACAAAATATAACAATAAACGAAAGCAAGCAACACAAAATAAAAAAACATAAGTAAACAAAATGTCAATAAATTTTCCTATATGTTTTTTTGGCGCTGCCTCCGAACCCGAAAACCAAACACACAACTTTGTTGGGAGCACAACAAGTAAAAGTCGAAGCGGGCTGGAGCTGGGGCAGTGGAACTGGAGCTCTTAAGTGGGATTTGCGGCGCACTTTAGTGTCAACTTTAACAATAAGTTGGGCGCAGAGAAATGAATGAGGCATTCGCGTTGGCACAAAACTTTTGGCGTCAACTGTGGCTTTGCTAATGAAATAAAAACCCACGGCCATTGTAGCTCAGAACTTGAGCCAAGTGCGCACAGCAGGTGGCCGAAAGTTAAAGCGCCTTATAGACCAAATACTTCGCCATCCGTCAGATACATTTCAACCAACCAGACACCCAGACGGACAAATGAAAGTCCACCTTTCGCTTCTAATTCTGCGCCCCATCCCCAAGCCCAAGCCCAACTCCAACTTCCAGTCTCTCTACTCCATTTTCAGCTGCGCTTTGTAGGCAGTGCAGTCATTCGAAATAAATTACTTTGTGCACCTGATGAAAACTAAACCGGCAACAACAACAACAACAACAACAACAGCCAAACGGGAAGCTCTGTTAAAAACTCTGCCTAGCAATTTTTTCAGCTATAGCCACATTTATTGTCATTATTATTTTGATAAAAAACAAAACAAAAATGCAGAAATTTTATATATATTTTTTTTATATTTAACTTGGCCGCTATCTGCCGCTAGATTTATGCTAACAAAGGCAAGCAGCAAAAAATTTGTGCTTTTAATTTCTTTTCTGTTTCTGTTTTTGTTTTGTTTTCTTTTGTCGGGGCAACTCGGACAGTTGCATTAAAAAAGTTGCCCAAAAGAAAAACAGTTTGCATTGCAATTTTGACTTGGTTTATTTTTGTTGCTTTTGTTAGCTTTGTTTTGTTATCAAGGCAACAACGTTGGCAAATATAAAATAGAAAACAGAATAAGCAGCGCAAATGCTGCTTAAAACTGACCAGACGAGAAGCCAGGGTCGCACACTCATAAAAGCGATTGAGAGTGCGGGGGGGATTCGGGGTGACAAAAGGCTGTGTCCGGTCTCTGCCGTAAACGGACTTAGCGCTTTGGCCGGGAGGGTCGGCAGAACTCTTTATAAATGGGTCGCTGCAGAAAAGCTGCTCAGGAAGCTTAGCCCGAGGGATCTGCATCTACTCACAATAATAAATAATAATAATCGAGTATTAATATTAAAATATTATAATCGTCAAATCGAAAGAATCGAAATTTAAACGTATTTCATAAAATGTAAGCAAGTTTTTAATGATGAGGAGCAGATATATTCGATATTTAATACATTGTATTCTTGTTATAAATAAATACATAAATTTATTTTGTTAATTATGAAATATTTCTGAAGATTTAATATTATTCAACATACAATTATTGTTTGGCAGTCTATTTATTATATAATAAATATAAATTGAATATCGATTCATATGGATAGTTCAATTTTAAAATGGAAAATTGAAAGCAATTCTCTATTATTTAAATATAGTTTACAAAAAAACACTAAGTATAAATTTTATATTGCTATTAACATCAAAGTTATTGTTACTTTTGTAGACTGAAATTATTCAATTAATCAACATCAAAGCCAATTCTAAAGTTGCTGACAAGTTCCATAGTGCGGCAACCTGCTGTACCCGCTTTTCTATATTGTTTGTTAATTCCTTGTATAATTTTTACAGTTGCTTGCTTTGCTGCATTTCTTCTGTTGCTTTGGCCCACAGTCTGCTGCTGTGTTGTTTTGGCTTTTCAGAACTTAATTAAATGTTGTCACAGCGCACACTTTGTAGTTTTCGCTGGCCCCGGCCAAAAGGCAACAGCAATACCAACAGCAGCAACAGCAGTTGAGAATCGCGTAGAGCGGCAGGCAGGGAGTGGTGGAGTGGGGTGCGCCCCATCTGTTACTGTGTGTGACAGCCTTTCGAAGTGTAAATGAAATAATAGCTGCTAAAAACCAATTTGGCGTAAATTACAAAAGCTTAGCGCGGATATTTCTACATAAATATCGAGTGTTTAGCTGACAGGTGGACGACCTTTGACTAACAATGTTTCAATAAACTCTATTTTACAGTTCTGTGGAGCTGATTGCCCTACTGGCCATCTCTTGCACCTTCTTTCTGTTCATGCACACAAACAAGCTGAACAGTCGCCTCAAAGAAATGGAGGTGAAGCTGCAGCCGTCCGAGTTCTCGGCCCTTGGACTAACTGGCAATCACATCAGCGGACACGATGCGGGCAGTAAGTACTCCAATACACACTCACATAAATAAGATCGAAATCTGCAGAGCGAACGCATGTTGCAGCTGTCAGAGGCAAGGCCATTTGGTGGGCCTCAGAACTGTGCCAAAGTTTTCACTCGATTGCATGCGCTGCATGCGTAAATACAAATTCTGAACAGCAGATACAAATGTATCCAGCAGATAAGCCCTGCGGCAGAGGAAGCTAATGTCTGCGGTTACGCCCAATTGATTTTTAATGACCGCGCTGACTTCCACAGCCCTCACACCAAACAGAATTCCACTTCCAATTGCACTTTTGTTAGCTGCTGGCCATAAATTAGTTGTATGTTTTAAGCGAAATTAGGAAGGCATAAAATATTGCATAGTTCATGGCGCAGTACAGTGCCACACATACACAGCTACGCACACCCTTCAGTACGGCTAGCAAATTTTGATTTCACCAACGCTAAGTATTGTAGAATTATAAACTAACTAGTATAACGACATTTGTTAAAACATTCGAGTTTCACTTTTATATTAAGCAGAAGCAAAGAGGCAGGTTGGTGAAATTACAAATGACTAGTAATGCAAACTGTAACCAATTCATTGTAACCACCAATCAGTACGGATAATAGCAATTGGTGAACTTGATGGTGATCTCAACAATGAAATTCACCAACGTAGAATTATACATAGATTAAATAGTCTGACGTTCCTGTTTTCTACTAAGAAGCAAGCTGAAGGATGTTGGTGAATTTACTGGTGATTGGTAATATAAATGCTAACCAATTCATTACCAACCAATATGAGTAATATATCAGTCAGTACGGCTGTTATAAATTGGTGAATTTGTTGGGGATTTACTTAATGAAGACCAACTCACCAACGCATGTTTTTGCATAATTATAAATCGCTTAAGTATACAGTTAAACATTCCAGTTTCAGGCTTTTAACTTTTTATTAAAAAGCAAAGCATTCATTTAAAAATTTAACATTAAATTACAACAGGAAATTGTAGCTGCTTAGGTAAACTGGTGATTGGTAACCGGTGAAGTAGGTGAACACCTGTAAAGCGTACTATAGGGTACACAGTCTAATAAACTGCAAAATTAAAATCAACATAATAAATAGAATAGAGGGGGTGTTTGTTTAACCAAAAAAAAAAAAAAAAATGGAGAGCTGACTATAATTATAATACAGCTGGAACTGAATGCGTGCATTAATAAATTATTTTATACTGTTTACAGTCATGCCCATAAAGCAGCTGTCCCAATTGCCGTGCTTAGTGTTTGTAATATGTTAAACCCTATTGACGTGCATGTTGAAAAATAATAATAATTCTGATTATTATTACGCCTAGATAAAAATGCATAAATAATGTAGAGCGTTCGGTATATTTATTAATTCAATTAGCAAATATAAATAAGCCAACTAAAGTGCATATTTTAAGCTGCGGAAATTGTGAATTATGCAATGTTAGAGAAATTATACGCACAAAGAATGTTTTTGCATAATAGCATAACACATATATTTAATATCAATTATGAGAAATTTGCTATTCATAAATTTTAGATATTAAAGCAATTACCTTTTTAACTATTGAACAGTTTCAATTAAAGGCAATTAAATTTCAATTTCGTTGCTTGCTCACACCTCTGTGTGTGTGTGTGACCCTTTTGCTTGGAAAACTGCTGCACTTTTCCACTTGAGAACTGCCACAAATTGTGAGTGCGCCTAAGCCCACACTTAGGCACTAAGGCCAACTAACTAATAACTCTATCATTATTCGAGCTGCAATTGTACCGAAAGTCCAAAATGCAACTTTCGGCATGGAGACCCTAATTTCCATGCCGGAAGCTTTATGGTACGCCTAAGCCTGCAATCCACTTGCAAATTAGACGAAGTTTGCTTGCTTGCAACGTCAGCTGTCACTGACGAAATACGAGTATGCCGAAACCCCAGATCCAAACGGGCAGCCGGGAGAGGGGGGCCTGAGATCGCGACACGGCTGTTTCACGCCTAACTGCGGTGATTGCCAGCAACCATAAGCGAAGCGTACACTGCTGCACAGTGGTGTTGAGCCAATTAAAACTGCATGAGTCTAACGTTTGTTGTGCTTATCAGGCCGTCAATGGATTCATATGCCTTAGAAACAGTTTAATTTATCTTTGATAAATAAGAATAATAATTAAAGTCTTAATTTAGCAATTGATTCTGTACGCTAATGTGGAAATTTTAAACTCGTTTTAAAATATCTTCTACTAACATTATGAATAAAAGAATTAGTTTTAGAAACATCCAACTTACAAGTGTCCATTATATTAATACAATTATTGTTATTGCATACTTTATAATTTAATATATTTTTATAATAAATATGGTATATAATTTAATAATTAATTTAATTTAAATCGAAACATTATTATTATTTTTAAATCTTGGTCTTTTATTCCTTTATTTATTTTTAATAAATGTGTGAGCCTTAAATCTCTTTGTCTATGAAGTTGTTCCATAGTCACATTTTCATAAATAATGCATATTAAGAAATGTGCATAATTTTAGCCAGCTGAGCACACTGTGCAGCAATCATGATGAAGACTGCAACTGCAACGGCGACTGCCACTGCGACTGCGACTCGTCTGCAGATGTGCTCCAATACGATAGTCAAGCACTTGACTGCACTTGTGGGCTGCCGTTGCCGCAGTCGTCGTCGCAGTCGCGTCGCTGCCATTAGCGCAGCTGAGGATTTCCCCATTGTTGTTATTGTTAGTGTGTGTGTGTGTGTGTGTGTGTTGGGGCCTTGCGCTACGCTATTGTTGCTATTGTTGTTAGTGTTGCATTAGCTGTTTTTGGTAATGCGACTGCGCACGCGTCGATGGCATTAACACTTGCAGCTGCGGATCGGATCGGATCGGGGCACAGACGACAGTTACAAATTGTCTGGTTAGGCCCCAAGACGCCGCAGCGCTACCAAATGGCTAATGGGCCGCCAAATGAAAAAAGAAGAAGACTCTGCCTTGAAGTTGATGGGTTTGGGTTTTGGTTAGAGTTTGAGTTTGTGTGTGTGGCAAACTGAAAATGGCTTTTTGCTCATTCATAAATATCTCATTTAATTGACTCACACACGCCGCGTCGTTGCCTCAAGTGCGATTTGAAGTGTAAAACGCTTGCGATTAGCCGCACTACTCACTCACGTAAATCAAGTTGACGACACTTGAGGCAGATGTTGCCGTTGCTGTTGCTGTTGCTGTGGCGCGTTCGCTTTACACGCTCTCGTGCTTAGCATTGAACTTGACTTGGACTAATTAACAACGAAAACACACGCAGTTTGTTAATAAGAGTGCGGAGTTTTGTTGTTGTACTCTAATGAGCACGTTGTGGGCTACATAACTGCGCTTTTGAGCAATACTTAGTCCAGGAAGAGTTGAATGACTTGTCCAACATTTTGCAATCAGCCATGAAAACTTTTACAGCCAAGTTGAACTGTTATTTGTACTTGTGGCTAATAACATGCATCTTAATACTTAAATTGGTCAAAAGTAATAAAAAAAAATCTATTGCATTTGTTCACAGGCGTAGCCAACATGTCATTTGGGGGGCCATTAGTTTATAATTGCTTTGAATTATAAATCAAAATCAAAATTAATTTTAAAAAATATTATAACCAAACATAAACCGTTTTAAAAACTTTGCAATTACTTCTTATCGAATCTCAACCACGATTGTCGTTGACTAATTTTCTAGCCCGGATTGACATAGGATTAGCTTATTCTCTCCCGTTGTGGTTCTCATCCATGTTTAATAAAAGGTTAATAAAAAGTTAAATATTCGTCTGCGTCCATAACTTTAATTCAGGAAATTCAATTCACTTGATTCCATTCCATTTCTCCTACAAAGTCTACCAAACGTATTAAAATATACATTTATTGAAAACTCAGAGTAAGTTTTTATCTGATTTTCCACTTAAGCATTTAAGCATATGCTATGATTTTCCCATTTTATCATTTTGGAATCTTAGACAAGGTTAATTTCCCCCCTACCCGACTACACACATGTCTTTTCCCCTGGCAACCAGTTTGTTACAAAATAACAGTCAACACCATTCACTTGGAAAATTTTGGACATAGTCAATGAACTAGCGAATTGTTTATAATAATTACAGTACTTTATATTGTACTCAATCACGACTTTAGCTTGTAGCCCCGCCTCTTATGGGTGCCATGCATTTATCATTAGCTAGAACTTTGTGTTCTTTGGGGCCAGCAGCACATGCAATGCGGTTCACCTTCGCTGACAGCTTGCATGGCCGGCCAATAACCGGAGCTAAGAGCTGAAGGCTGACAATTGACAATTGACAATGCGCAGCATTAGAATAGCAAAAAGTAAAACTGGATTAACACCAATAAAATACGTAACAAGGGGCGGATGGTCGGACGGACGTAAGCGACTCGCTTGTAACCCAATTTCAAGACCGCAGCAAACTGTTGCAAGCAGGCTTAAAGCAAAAGACTGTGGTGGTGCTGCTGGTGACTGTGTGTGGTGTGGTGTGTGTGGTTCAGGCCCAGGCCGCAAAATGTATTTCAATTTTGGTTTCGGCGAGTGCAAACCAGTTACCAGCTGTCGACTTTCATTCAGATTTTCACTGCAATTGACCAATGACCAAATGCATGCCAAATGCGAGCATAAACCCAATCTGGTTCGCACTCGCTCAGGCACTCGCCAGCAACTTCCTTGTACATCGGGCTGGCTCTTGCTGCTGCACAATTATGAAATGCTTGGCCGCAAGACAAATGTGGCGCGTACAAGAAAAAATGTTCCGCCTCTCGAAAATGTCGAATTGCCGCAGTTGAGCGTTTAGCCTACGCCTCAGTCGATTATATAGCCAGAGCAGGCTGTAAATGCATAAACTGCACGCAGCTTAATTGCCCTAAACTATCCACGGAAGATCTTATTGCAATTTGAATTTTGCTATATGCAGATCCTTTGCTCATCCTCGCTATGCCAAGTGCATGGGGAAAGTGAAAGGAGGCTGCATGAGCTTGCATATTTATTACAATCTTCAGTTTGACTCTTCAATGAAGTGGAGTGTCTTCGAATGCGAATTGCATAAACATTATGCGAAAAGTAAAAGTATTGCCAGGGGAGTAGCTCAAGCCGCCCTCTCAGCCGCCCTCTCAGCCGCCAGCTCATTGAGCCGCTCTCTTTTGAAGAGTGTAACCACCAATGGCAGCTAATTAATTTTTGGTTTTGCTAAAACTAATTATATACATTGAATATAAGCAAAGGTTTCTAACATAGCAAAAGTTGAATATATATAAAGGAGAAGTCTCAATACTAAAATAAGTAATGTCTTACACTAGTTGAAAAGTCAGTCAATTGTTACAATGTCAATGTTGAAAAGAGAGTTAACTTAATTATCAATAAGTGTAAGTGAGGCATAAGTTTAATTAGAAACTACCAATTATATTAGTTAAAATGTTCTATTCTAATCCATTCAGCAATAAGCTATCATTGCTTGTAATTCAAATTGGTTCTAGTTCCTAATGCAATTAATACTTATATAGCTAATTACTTAATTTTATTTCAGAACATGATGATATCAACACACTGCATGGCACTTATCAATATCTGAAGAGTACAGGGCAGGTAAGCGTCTGAATTAGTTGCTTACATTTTGCATTTACATTAAATTACATCAATGCATACATGAGGTTTATGCATCGTTTACATCAGCTTATATACATTATACATCGTCAAAAGCTATGTGGCTGGACTTTGCATATTCCATGCCTGGGTGTTTGATATTTATTTATGCGTCGGCTCTCTCTCCCTCGCTCCTACTCTCTGTCTTGCTGCTGTTCATCAAAAGGTTTGCTCGCTCATTTGATTTAGTTCTTGTTGACTGTCAGCGTGAGAGCATTTAACCAACCGAGGGATAACCACATACAAACACACACATACACACACTCAAACAATGCTCGATTAGCTTAGAACGCGCGCTCTTTTGCTGTCTGCTGCTCTAAACTTTGTTAGCCACTGTCTCTCCCGTCTCTCTTTTGGTCTACTCTACTCTACACTAACACCCTACTACACTTCCACTCTTGTCTTGGAATTTTGTCAGCGCAGTTGCGACATTTGCATTCAATTAAAAAATACATTTGGTTAGTTAGCCGCCAGATGCGCGACAGATTGCGACATAGAAACGATAGAAATTCGATATAAAATCACGTACAATAAATAAGCGCGTAAAAGGTAAGTCCACTAGGAGGATTATAATTTAGTTGCGCGTCAGTTGCGTCAGCATTAAACTTGTTGCTAAACTGGGTCCAGGCCTATAGCCTGCTACCTGTTGCTGCTGCTGCCCCCAACTGACAAAGTGCCTGTTGCTTCACAGAAAAAAAAAACGAAAACCGCTTAACGTCCGCATCTACATATACTACATTGTATAGAGCCTAGAGTCTCGCCAATGACTTAGCTTGTCTCTTCCACTACACCTGGCACACCACTTTTGCAATCTCGGCAGCTACCGCACCTGACTAGCGCGCAGCTGAACAACACGCCACGCGCCCAGCTGGACACGCTATTCTTCAATCGCGTGCCCAAGGCGGGCAGTGAGAAGCTGATGGAACTGCTCAATCTACTCGCCAAGCGCAACAACTTCCAGGCGCGCCGTGATCCCAAACTCATTTACGAGACCATACTCATGGATCGTGGCTTTGCGAGCCGCTGGCTCCAAGCCGAATTGCTCAACTGCAGCGGCGCCAATTCGTACTCGAAGCATGTGGCCTTTGTGAACTTTGCGCAGCATGGACAGCCATGGCCCATCTATATCAATTTGGTGCGCGATCCCGTCGAGCGGCTGATCAGCTGGTTCTACTACACACGTGCGCCCTGGTATCTGGCCAAGCGAGTCAAGACATTTGGCCAAAGCTTTCGCCTGCCGACAGAGCAATGGCTGCGCAAGGATTTCAATCACTGCATCTTGGAGCACGACCCGGAGTGCGTCTACACGCAGCAGCAGCGCGATCATCTGGACGATCATAGGCGGCAAACGTTGTTTTTCTGCGGACAGCAGCACGCACTCTGCATGTGAGTAGAACACGAGACCTTAGCGCTCTCACCCTCAACCCTCAGGCCCTTCAATTCGCAGCGTGCCATGCAGCTGGCCAAGCGTCATGTGGAGCAGCACTACGCTGTGGTGGGCACCTGGGAGGACACCAACACCACTCTAAGCGTACTAGAGGCCTATATACCGCGCTACTTTGCCGGCGCGTTGAGCTCATATCTGCAGTCGTCCATGGAGCAGCTGAATCGGAATGCCCTGAGGCCCAGCATTAGCGCGGAGGCGATCGCACTGCTGCGTCGCAATCTGACGCACGAGATTGAGTTCTATCGATTTGTGCGCCAGCGTCTCAATAAACAGTTTATAGCGCTGCAATTGGAACGCTCAACTAGCCCACATGATTTCCAAGAATAAAAGCTACTCTAACTTCTTCTACTTCGCCTGATCTTTTGATAAGCTTCCGTAGCTAGCAATCCCATACTCTCCCTCTCTAATACTAAGCCTACTCCAACAAGCAGCAGCATGGCCATGAGCATGCTCATCACCACGCCAGGCACAGCGAGCAGCAGTCGCACCACAATCATTTGCACAAAACAGCGCATGACAGGCAGCTAATGGCGCCTAGACGTCCAGCTGATGTATACGCAAATGATGATGATGAAGAGGAGGACGAATTCGAAGAAGATGATGATGATGATGATAACTTCAATACGGCTGCCGATTTGCTTAACAATACCAAGAACGCCGAGGTGGACTTTGTCTTCTTCAATCGCGTGCCCAAAGTGGGCAGTCAGTCGCTCATGGAGTTGATGCGACGTCTGGGCAAGATCAATGGCTTCACGCATGCGCGCAATCCGGGCAAGGCCAAGGAGACCATACTGATGGGCAAGGAAGTGCAAAAGGAGCTGATGGCAGATCTGCTCACGCGTCCCAAGCCCCACATCTATAGTCAGCATGTAGCCTACATTAACTTTACGCGCTTCCATTTACCGCGACCCATCTACATAAATCTGGTGCGTGATCCCATCGAGCGTATCATCAGCTGGCACTACTATGTGCGCGCGCGTTGGTACTACAACGATATGAAAGCCAAGCTCGGCGACCAGGCCGCACCCATGCCCTCGGATGAGTTTCTCGATCTCGACTTGGATACGTGCGTTAAGAACAAAGATCCGCATTGCGTCTTTGAGCAAATGCAAGTCAAGAACCCCGTGGGGGATCATCGTCGGCAAACTTTATTCTTTTGCGGCATGAACAAGAAGATTTGCATGTAAGTAGTCTGCTAGCCAGTGTAAGTGTTTTGGCCTACAGAAGTGTTTTCCGTTAGGCCCTTCAACTCGCCGGTGGCCATGCAGAAAGCCAAGCGCACTGTAGAGGCGGATTATGCCGTCGTAGGCACCTGGGAGGATACGAACATAACGCTCACCGTGCTGGAGCATTATATACCAAAGTATTTTCGCAATGCCAAGATAGCCTATTACCGTAAGATCTAAATAGCCAAAACATTGCTGGCCATTTTAATATCGCGCTTATTTTACAGTCGGGGAGGAGCGACTCTCGCGTGTGAATCGCAACAACGTCACTCGCATTGTTAGCGACGAGACGCGTCAATTGCTGCGCAAGAATCTCACCAATGAAATTGAGTTCTATGAGTTCTGCAAACAGCGTTTGTATCTGCAATATTCAGCGCTCAGTCAGGGTCCACGCTTCGGGGATGACGACTATCTGCTAATGCCGGAAGAACGCGGCGGCGATCGCAAACTAGACGAAGAGTATTAAATGAAAGAATCAAATTCTTCTAGTAAATATTAAATGTACAAAGCTTACTTCCGTACTTGTCAAATATTGATCAGTTCGCTTTGCCTTTGCTTTCCGTCTTGAATACAATTCTTGAACGGAAGAACGCGGCAGCAAGAAGAGTATTAAATTAAATTTGCTTAATTCTTATAGTAAATATTAAATTTATAAAGCCTACTCCCATGGTATTTTTTAATTGATGGAGAAAGGATAAAGTTATTTCATAACTCGTTTCGTTTCGCCTTTCCTTTCTGTGTGGTACTCCCTACGTTTCGAATACTATTCCTGAACGAATTTTAATTTCAACTAACAAATTCGCGTGTTGTTCGCGCTTTCTGCCCGTTTATTGATCAGACCCTACTACGGTCTTTCATTTAAGCTGTCTAGTCTCCAAGCCTCACAGCTGAACAACACCCCAAAAGCTGAGCGAGATTTCATACTCTTCAATCGCCTAGAAAAAGTGGGCAGTCAATCACTGACAAGGCTCTTAGGCCAGCTGGGAGCGCTGAACAACTTTGATACGTATCGCAACGAGATTCCTCCATCAAAGAACGCCTTAGAAAGCTTCGAGGACGAACGCACTTTTGCCGAAGACCTCATGGAGTTGCCAGAGCCCGGCGCCTATGTAGAGCATACCAATTGGATGAACTTCACTGCGCATGAGCTGCCCAAGCCTATTTATATCAATCTGGTGCGACATCCAATACAGAAGGTGATAAGCGCCTATTATTATCTGCGTCATCCCGTAATCTATGCGAATTCGTTGCTCCGCAATCCAAACAAACGCACACAGAACAAAGAGTTCTTCGATAGAAGCTTCAACGACTGCGTCAGGCAGCGCATTAAGCCCGATTGTGTCTTCGATCCGCATGTTCTTTTTAATGGCGACTGGCGACGTTTCACTTTGCATCTATGCGGCAATCAGGAGGTTTGCTAGTAGGTAAAGCTAACGCTGTGTTTATTCAACTTGCGCTAAAGCATGCAAAACTCTGCAGCAACTTCAACTCGGAGATGGCCACGCAGATAGCCAAGGCACATGTGGAACGGGAGTACGCCGTAGTCGGCAGCTGGGAGGATACGAATATAACCTTGGCCGTGCTCGAGGCCTATATACCACGATTCTTTGCCAAAGCTACTGAGACTTATTACTGTAGGTAGAGTGCTCTAAGTGGCTCTGAGCTTCAGTCTTATATTTTCTTTCATTGTGCAGCGAGCAAGGAGAAATTTACGGTGAATACAACGCCGCACGACTCGCATCTGGATGAGGATGTGGAGGCTTATTTGAAGCAACAGTTTGCCTACGAAATTGAATTGTATCATTTTTGCAAGCAGCGTCTTTACAAACAGTATATAGCCATCAGTAAAACTGAGCTAAGTGAACAATTCGGTGATATCAAAATAGAGAGAAATGGTGATGTGCCAGTTTAGGATAAATATAAAATACAAGAGTACTATGTTAGCTTAGGTCTTTTATTCTTTTCGCTACTAATCCCAGCAGTCGGTTAATGGTTCAGCTTGTCCTCATTGCACTCCATTGGACTGTCTAAGAGTAGAGAGTAAGATACCTTGTTCCTTGTTCGCAGATCTTGCAACTGAGCGCCGATGAGCTGAACAATACTAAAAAAGCTGAAATCGATATATTATTTTACAATCGCGTACCCAAAACGGGCAGCATACAACTCATTGACCTAATGCGTTCGCTGGGCAAAGTGCACGACTACGAAGTGGAGAAGGATCCACAGCAGGGCGGCATTATGACGCTTCTTGAGCCGGCCGATGAGAGCGACTGGATTGATAATATTGTCAATCTAGAGGATGGCACTGTCTTTGCCAGTCATGTCAACTACTTGAATTTCACAAAGCACGCGCAGCCACGCCCCATTTACATAAATATGGTGCGCGATCCTGTCGAGCGCGTCATCAGCTGGTACTACTTCATACGTGCGCCGTGGGTTTTTGTGCCCGGACGTCGTAACAGCAATCGCCCCATGCCCAATCCTCTATGGGTTAACACCGAGTTCGATCAGTGCGTGCTGAGCGGCGAAAAGGCCTGCACTTATATCGAGGGTTCACCGCTGGAGCGAGTGGGGGATCATCGGCGTCAAACTTTGTTCTTCTGCGGGCACAATGAGCATAAATGCACGTGAGTGTCTTAGGCTGCTTAGCATTTGTTAGTATTAGTAACTAGCGCCAGCTATAACATCGTCTTAGGCCTTTCAACTCGCGTCTGCCACTGCAGCTGGCCAAAGACAATGTGGAGCGGGAATATGCTGTGGTCGGCACCTGGGAGCATACGAATGAAACCCTAGCTGTGCTGGAGGCCTATATACCGCGCTACTTTGCGGATGCCTCCAAGATGTATTACTGTAAGTTCTGAAGTGTTCCCAAGTGTTGCTTTACTTTCACTCTAATATCCGCACAGCTGGCCTGCATGCTGCGAGGTCGAACGATAATCCCATGAAGCCTCACATAAGTGAGGAGATTAAGAACATGCTGCGCCGCAACTTTACGCGCGAGATCGAATTCTATCAGTTCTGTCGTCAGCGTCTGCATAAGCAATATCTGGCATTGAAAATGAACGATCTGATGCGCATGGATAAGAGTCTAGAGAGGCTAAAGACAAGCAATGAATTGGTGATCAAGAATTAGTTAGCTTAGTTTATAGCAAAGTAAATAAATTATTAAAGCAAACGTTAGCTGACTTTTCAGTCTTATTCTAATTTCTTCTGCGCACTAACTCGACTAACAAACGCTGAATCGCAATCCAATTGTAATTTCTATCAAAATATGAATTTCAAAGCTGGCCCGTTTGAGCGCTAAGCACTTGAACAACACTAGAAATGCGGAAATCGATGTGTTGTTCTTTAACCGTGCCGCCAAAGTAGGCAGTGAGGCGCTGCTGGAGCTCTTCAATTCCCTGGAAACCTACAACGAAAACCTGATATTGGAACGCAGTGGCCTGCATGAGCCCACAATAAGGCAAATGGGTAAGCCACAACGACGTGAGGCTGCCGAGTTTGTGGCTGGCTTGGAGGAGGGCAGTGTCTATATACGCCACATAAACTGGCTGGACTTTGATGAGTTTGATCTGCCGCATCCCATTTATATCAATATGGTGAGAGATCCCGTGGAGCGTGTCATTAGCTGGTTCTACTACGCACGCAGCTCCTATAAGAATGCCATAGAGTTTCGCAAGGCGCCCAACAAGAAAATGAAGCCTGTCTCCTGGTACAAAAAGAACTTTAACGAATGTGTGCGCAGTGGCGATCCCGAGTGCCAATATGTCCCGCATACGGTGAAGGATGAGTTTCCCAACTTTAAGCGGCAGTCGTTGTTCTACTGTGGACATCATGACGATTGCATGTAAGTCAAGTCAAGTCAAGTCAGCAGGCATTGGAAACGCTAATGAGTTGCCTTACAGTCCCTTCAACTCGCCCACGGCTATACAAATGGCCAAAGAGCATGTGGAGCGTGATTATGCCGTCGTTGGCAGCTGGGAGGATACGAACATCACATTGACGGTCTTCGAACGTTACATACCGCGTTTCTTCAATGGCGCCAAGCTCATGTATGAAAGTAGGTTACCCGACTTCATGCACTAGGAAAACAAATTTCGAAAGTCCAGTAAAATAGCCTTTAAATTAAGCATATGACTGAATGAAATTATAAATAGTTTCGGCTGGGTTTTCTTTTCTCAAAGCTGAGCCCATTTAAAGGTTATTTTCAGTATTTTCTTTAATTTGTTTTCCACATAGAGTTGTATTTTTCTTAACACCTTTGCCTTTTAACCTAGTGCATAATAACAAGATTACGAACCGGAATAAAAACAAGCGAAAGCCTTTTATTGAGCCCGAGGTGAAGGAGATGATTAGACGTAACTTCACCAACGAATACGAGTTCTATTATTTTTGCAAACAGCGTCTATATAAGCAATATCTGGCGCTCAATTTGAAGCAGCTGGAGCAGCATGGTCTCTTGAATTAGCCTAAGAGCGAGGTCATTTTATATTTGTAGCTAGCAATAAACAAAAACAATACTCGCCAAACATTTTGTGTCTAATATTTTGTGTGTGCCACGCTCATGTTGAACTAGTCTAAACGATTTCCACACAAGCAGCTGAAGGGCCTGACAACTGCGCAGCTCAACAATACGCCCAAGGCTGAAATGGATCGTCTGTTCTTTCCGCGCTGCGCCAAAGTCGGCAGCGAGTCCCTGGTGGAGTTCATGGAGCAACTGCAGGATATGAACGACTTTGATGTGGATCATACGGGTCTTAAGGTGCCTTCACGACGTCAGCTTGGTCCCGCTAAACGTGCCCAAAAGGCAGAGTACATTTATAACTTGGAGCCTGGCACGGCTTACATCGAGCACACTTCCTGGATAGACTTTGGCGAGCTGAACCTGCCCAAGCCCATCTACATTAATCTCGTGCGTGATCCCGTCGAGCGCGTCATCAGCTGGTACTACTATGTGCGTAACTCTTATCTCAATGCCATCTACTATCGTAAGAATCCGTTTGCCACCATTAAGCCCACCGCCTGGTTCAAGAAAAGCTTCAACGACTGCGTGCGCAACGGCGACCCCGAATGCCAATACGTGCCCCTAACCGTCTACGATCATGTGGGTAACTATAAGCGACAGTCTCTGTTCTTCTGCGGACATAATCGCGATTGCCTGTGAGTAGTCCGCTTGCCCGGCAACTTGTTGTCTGTAGCTCTGAATGTGCTCTCGCCCCTGTAGACCCTTTGACTCGCCACTGGCCATACAAATAGCCAAGCAGCGCGTGGAACAAGAGTTCGCTGTGGTGGGCACCTGGGAGGAAACGAACATAACTCTCGCCGTACTGGAGGCCTACATACCGCGCTACTTTGCTCGCGCTACGACAATCTATCCGAGTAAGCGCTTGTCTCAGTGCCTGGGCGCTCTAGTCCTCAAGCTCTTGTCTCTTGCAGTGTATCAGGAGAAGCTTAAGAATCGCAATCGCAACAATCGCAAGCCTCAGGTGGATGCGGATGTTAGAGAAATGGTGCGCCGCAATTTCACCCACGAATATGACTTTTACTACTTTTGCAAGCAGCGTCTCTATAAGCAGTACCTGGCGCTCAAGCGCACTGAGTGGGAGCGTCTTGATCTGCACTGATCCCAAACATAATTCAATTTGCACTGATTAGTATTTTTAAGCTGCATTCCAAAGTTAACACCAAAGCCAAAAGCGTGCCCAAACTATTTACTTTCGAATCGATACACAATCATTAGGATTTTTAAATGTTTATTTTATTATTTTGTGTGCCACTTATTTTGCAGAATAAAAGCAGGTTATATATAATAAATTGCTTTTTGGTTGATTGATGTGCAAAAGGATTTAAATTGAGCCAGCAAAGATTTAGGGCATTACAACTTCATACAAATACCAGCCTTCAGTCCATTTGTTTATGTTATTTGTGACTCATCTGCGCTTCAACAGCAACTTTTGTGTGTTATTTGACTCCAAGCTTAGCTACCAAACGCTTCAACCCCAAAACGCTTCCTAGCTGGGCGGCATGACCACGCTGCATTTGAACAATACGCGTCGAGCTCAAATCCAAGTCGCCTTCTTCAATCGTCCCACACGCGTGGGCACGGAGCAGTTGATACCCTTGCTGCGTCTACTGTCGGCATACAATGACGTGAACCTGGTGCTCAATGGACCTGTGACTAGCGTAAGTCGCGTGCGAACAACTAAGGAGCAGCAGCTGGAGGCGCGCTGGGTGAGCAAACTGGACCAGGACACGCTCTATATTGCGCATGGCAACTGGCTGAACTTTACAGAATTTAAGCGACACAAGCCCATCTATATATCGCTGGTGCGTGATCCCGTGGAGCGCATTATACATCAATATTATCAACAACGCACGCTGGGAAAGCTCTCCATTAGACGCCGCATCTATGCGGGACACTCTCAGCAAAGCAACGCTTGGTATAAGCAGAGCTTTAATCAATGTGTGCGCAGTGGCAGCGCCGAGTGTCAATATATTCAATACAGCATGGAGGATGCCGTCGAGGACTTTAAGCGGCAGTCGCTCTTCTTCTGCGGCAATCAACAGGATTGCCTGTAAGTAAAGGTAAAGTCGAGTTACTTATTGGACTGTATAAAGCTATTTCGCAGTCCCTTCAATACGCCGCAGGCGGTGCAACTGGCCAAACGTAATGTAGAAAAGGAATACGCCGTGGTGGGCACTTGGGAGCAACCAAATATTACGCTAACCGTGATGGAAAAGTATGTGCCGCGCTACTTTAACCACGCACGTTATTTATACAACCGTAGGTTATCAGCTTAGCACATTTTTGTGGGTTCATCAACATTCCGAATTCCTTTGCAGTGCACAAGACAGCGAAGCAGCGAACATTTCGCCGCTATCCCGTGGATGCCGATGTTCTGGCTATGGTCAGACGTAACTTTACGCATGAATATGATTTTTATTTTTTCTGCAAGCAAAGGCTTTATCAGCAATATATGGCCTTACAGCTGGAGAATAATCTCCACTGATATGCAATCAAATGTAAATTTGTAATAATAAAAATGAATAAATCTATTTAATTATGTTGCGTGCTCGAGTTTAATTTGACAAAGTTGTATGCAAAATAAATATCAAACACACAGGCACTGCAGGTAAATTACCCACAAATTGTTTGAACATTTGAATAAATTTTCTTTTGTTTCTTAAACATTACTAACTTTTTGCTTTATATGCTTTGAATACAGATGGCGTCACTGAATGCGCGAGATCTGAATAATACGCGCAAGGCTCAAATGGAGCTGGTCTTCTTCAATCGCGTGCCCAAAGTGGGCAGCCAGACATTCATGGAGCTGCTGCGACGACTTTCCGAGCGCAACAATTTTCAATTTCATCGCGATGCAGTGCAAAAGGTGGAGACCATACGTCTGGCCGAGGATCAGCAACAGGAAATGGCCGAAGTCATCAGCGAGCTGCCCGAACCCTCCGTGTTTATCAAGCATGTGTGCTATACCAACTTCACCAAGTTCAATCTGCCCACGCCCATATATCTGAATGTAGTGCGCGATCCAGTGGAACGCGTGATAAGCTGGTTCTACTATGTGCGCGCTCCCTGGTACTTTGTGGAGCGAAAGGCAGCCTTTCCCGATCTGCCGCTGCCGCATTTCCGCCTGGCTCGAAGACAGCGAGGACTCTGAACCTGCCGCTGCTGGAGCGCCCCCTACAGGAGCCGACTACTAAAGCACGGCCACACAAAGCATCTCAACCTCGCCACCCCTCTCACCACCCGGGGGGCACCTCAATCTCCAGACCCTTCTCGTGATCAAGTCCCGGTATGGCGACCCTTGCCGATACATAGACGACCGACGAGCCCTGTTCTTCTGCTGCACATGACTACAGAGTCACGTAGTGCATATCTCTTAGATTTAAGAAGCTTTCCATATTGAAAATGTTTTGGTTCTTTTTTTTTCTTTGTTATGAATTCTCTCTATTCTTCCATAGACCTTTCAAATACCTGGGGTCCTTGAACCTGCCAAGTTCTATGAGGAGCCGCCGCCACGTATGCCCGTAGGTACGTGTCTGCTCGTACTCGTTTCAAATACACAGGCTCTCAGTACTCTGAAAAAATACGCTGCGCGCGCTTCTTACTGAGGGTTGTGCGAATACTTATGACAGTACCAGTCAGCTAGCCTATTAAATATTAACATCATAAACCTTCCCTCCCTCATCAAATTTACTACGATGCCAGCCGAGCGCCGAGTATTTAAGCACCCAGAACCATTCCAACTCACCAAGGAGACGACTTCAAGCCCACGGTCACGACATGTTGCAAGAATATATGTGCTCGTCGCAACTTTACCAACGACATGAGTTCTCTAATCAGCTTCATGCGCCCACGTGCTCCATGCACAAACGAAATATTTTGACCTGCACCACTTGCCGCACGGATATATCACGCCATCGCGGCGACTATGAGCTGGCAAGTAGACTGTGCACTCTGCGGCTGACTGTTATGACTATCACCTCAATTCAAAATACGCTCCTACTCAATCCGTGTACCTTGTCCTAAGTTGGGATCTAGCATTGCCTCTCACTCCCAAATCATGTACTGAGCATACAATTGGTTTCTCCTCTGTAGTATACTTTTCAACATTTGTATAAAGCCATAGTGAGCCACTATTTTTACTGTCTAACCATTATTCAATACATTACTCATGTTATAGTTACTTGTCTTACTACAAATCTGCCATTCGAACTTGTCATGCTCCTTTACGTAATTGCTTCGAACTATTATTAGTTCTTTTAACTAATTATATCTAATTGAAATTACGCCTGCTAAGATTGATAGTCTAACACGTACACACTATAAGATCATAGTGTTAGAACCTTAACAGGCGGTCTGCAATTTTTACTCTCATCAATTCACATCTCATAATAGAGACTTCAATAAATAAACAACTATTTTGTTTGTGTTAGGCACTATTGAGTAAACTATTTGTTTATTTGGAACGTATAAAAATAACAAAAAGATTCAAACGCAATTATGTCAACGAAACAAATAAAGACTTAAGTGCATTAAAAATATATTCATTTAATGTAAAGTTAAAATTTGATTGTACCCTGAACTTTACGGCAGTTATTGGTTGTTCTTATTATTGAATACGATTCACTCCAGTAGCTTGAAGCAGGCGATAACTTGGTAGGATGTCATAAGGCGCGAAATGCGCTGTTGCTTGCTATAGCAGCATCGATAAGCCAAGACAAAGAAATAGATAAGTAAATTTGCATTGTGAGAAGACTTTAATGCTTACCGCTTATCGCCGTATAATGCATAGAACTCATCTGGCTTCATATCAATGCCAGGGCCAAGTTTTTCGGTCCTCACGCACAAACACTGAGGATTTTCACCGCTGCAGGCTGGGATCTCAATCCAGCGCTCTGGCTTTAGTAGATAAGGCGTTAAAGGATCGCCAGCTATTAACTGCAACACTTTGTCGTCAACCAATTCCAGCCAGGCATCGCCAGTGCTATCAGCCCTAATGTTCGTCAAATTCGGCTGTGCGCGGCGCACAATTTTGGCCAAAAGATTATCAAAAGCCAGAGCTTTGGGCAATTGATAGGCACTCACATGCAGACGCCAGCGTGCCACATAGAGCTTATAGATGCGATGGTAGTCATCGTAGCGATACTCAATACGCTGCCCATCTGGGGAGATGCGCGCTTGCTCAAACACTTCATTGAAGTCCATTTCATCAGCGCTGAGTACATGGAGACGTTTGTTGTCGCGTCGAATATAGTCCCACTTGTCAACATCCAGGCCACAGCGATTGTTGTGCACAATATCGAAGATATAGCCATGCCCCATCATCGGATAGGTCAATAGCTCACGGTCACCAATGATAAGCGCCTTGATTAACTGCACGCCGCGTCCACTTTTGTCATCACGTAATGAAATCAGCGCTGGATTCTTTACATCGGCGAAGATTTGATCTACGCATGTTAAGCCGTTTTGCTCGTGCTAAAATTAGCATGAATTAACAAGAGCTAACTTGATTTGCATAACTACTCACATCAAAGCTTTTGCCACAAACTTGTTCCCAGTTATGAGAAAATGGACCATGTCCTATATCATGCACAAGCGCCTGCATCTCAACTGCATGTCGGACCCAAACAGGCGCAAGCCGGACCCTCCTGCCTAGGTGTGTAGTACTCGCCTTTTGACACGTTCAACCTTAGACTCCTTGTCGCTCTTGGTAGCGTAGCTTCCAATATGACGATTGTTACAATACTTTATAATAAGTGCACATTATTTATCTTTAATATTACCAATCATGCAGCCTGTCGTACAGCGCGTTTGAGTGCCCTGCCGGTTACGCGTCAGCGGTATCCAGTCAAGCCCAGTCTGACTTTACTTTCCGTCACAGCCACTTGAAACAAACGAAGTCCCTCACATCGCTCTCTGATCATAGACATCAGGACAAAATGACTATGACTCCATGACACTTCCTTCACAACATCGAAATCGTACCATATTTGATTATTAGCTCTGTCAACTCTACATTTTATATAGCTTTCTCTTTTAGTTATATTTGATCAGCAAACCTGAAATTGCTCAATTTGCTCAATTGCACGCACAATTGCAAAGAGAAGGTCCATGTAATAAAATTGTTAGACTAATCATTATTCAACAAATTTGCTTTACATTTCAATATTAAATGTTGCTTCTAATCCTATTTGGGATTTGATCTTCAAGTGAACACCACGACACATAAATGCAGACTGAAGTGCTTCTGGCGATATTTTGGATATTTGAGCTTATTCCAGTTTCTTTAAGACGCAATATAAAAAATTAATGTTGAAGAATTTTGAAAGCTTTACAATTGAACTTCCTCTTAAACTCTATCCCGAAAATCAAACAAATAACACAGTTTGTTTACTTAATCTATTGTTTAGATAATTAATCACCTTGAACTCTAATCATACCAGATTAGATAATATTGGAGCAAGCCAATAAAACTTTAAGTTAAATCTTAATCGGCCCTCGCGCGCTTTTAAATATAATGTGTGCATTGTGCCGAGATACAACTGTAATCAGCTGTGCGCGCGCAGGTTGTCATAGCAACCAAACAAAAGCTTGCGAATATCAATTGAAACGATTTCACTTACAGAAGGTTGAACTTTATCAGTTACTTCATCGCAAAATGAATGCTGTTGCTGCTGTCGTAACTGGAGCTGCTGCTGTCGCAGCAATTCTCCTGATTCCACATCGGGGGTCCATTTTGAAATGCAACCGGCCAACATTTTGAAGCTTTTTTGCTGTTGCCGAAAATAAAAAGCGGCAGAGGTAGCACACAGGTATAGAAACGTTTTGAATATGTTGTATGCTGACTGTGCATTACATTTTACACAGTCGTTATTTTGTTAAACAAAATTTTCAAAGTTTAAGGAAAAATCGTGGCGAAATAACAAACAAGTCACAACAAACTCTTAACAGAATCTGTTAATGTTAATAGTAACAGCTGATTGCTCGATATTTCGTCTTGCTCGACTGGAGCAGCAATCGATAGTGTTACGTGTCAAAAGCTCAATAATATGAGAAAGACATTCATAATTCGGCGCTTTGGTTTAAAATGAACTTACCAAATTTATTTAATTTTAATTTTGTGCAGAGATATCTCGAATAAAAACATGCATTCTGAAAAAAAATTGATTTTTCTTTTATGAAATATGCGTTGCATTCTTAATTACTTCGATTTTATAGCAACTGAACAATTAAAAATGTTGCACAGCGTCCCATCTTTCAGTTTTGTACAAGAGCACAGGATTTGGTTGTCACAGAGATGGGCAAGCAGTGCAATGAAAGCGAAAGTGGCTTTTTGACCCACAACTGAAAGTAGTACAAAAGAGAAAAAGTTTCTTACAGAGAACAAATCTAAGAGAGCGATTACGCAAAGAGATAAATTGCATTTTGTGATTTGTTTGCTTAATTCATTTTGTTAGCTTAATTTAAGGATATTTATAATATATAAAATAATTCAAAATAAAAAATTGGTTGTAAATATACACCTCAAGCACTTTCAATTTTACAGAGAACTGCAAGCAATATCTAAGTTGCTTATGTAAACGCATGTATGAGAGTAATCGTATGCATGTAAAATTCACTTATACACGTATACGTCTGCTTAATAAACAAAGTACGATAGACAAACTGGCACCTAAATAACACTAACAATATAAAACAAACTGCATATTTAATAGAGCAAACAAATAAATATTTACTTAGCTGAATCTGATACAAGCATCTCGGATATAAACGCCGGCTATACACCTGCTCAGACAAATAAGAGAGCGTAAACTATTGCTGCGACAGTGGGGCAAGAATTTAATAAATCAATAAAATATTTAAATGCGGGGTAAATATTTTTGTTACAATATTTTTGCTAATAATAATATTGCAGCAGCAAGTCTATAAGCTTTTTATATTTTTAACTGCTATCGATAAGTTCACACTGTGCATTTTGGGCAACCTCTCATGCTCACTCTGAACTCTCTGACGCTCTCAGCTGACATCCAAAGACCACCCTCACCGCGTATCTTTGTATCTGTAAGTGTGCCTGTAGCAGTGCTGCGAAAAAAGCTGAAAATTCGACTTAATAGGCTGGGAAAAAGCTAATATTTTTATTAATTTATAAATATTTCTTTGTTTCGACATAAGCATCATTTTGGATCTTTTGACTCCACATTAACTTTTTTTTCAGCCGCCAAACTTAAATCACATTATGCTATGAAATTTCCAAATTTCTGGCGTGAAAAAAGTGAATCTGACAGGCCTGCTGCCAAAACATTTTCTAGGCCTTCGTCAGTTGCTACACGACAGGACAGCCGCACGGGCACGGGCCGATGTGTAACGCATAACGCCGCAGCGTAATGCAACAGCACTCGTAGTTACAACATTCTAGATCCAGTTGTGAGTGAGCGTTGATGTATCTGCAAGATACACGCGACTACAGCTGTTAAATTAAAACTAATTAAAGCTCAGTGTGCGATCTACTCAGAGGGCCTACTAGTGCTCACTCGATTCGGTACGGGTACGCACTCTCTCACTCTCACTATCACTCTCAGTGTCGCTGTCGCTCTTTGCGAAAAAAAAGTGCTCGCTACGTATCTTTGTATCTGTAAGTGTGCCTGTGTTTGTTTTAAATAAGACTCATGCGTACTCTCAGGAGCGTAGCTGGCAGTGGGCGAAAGAAGCAATTGCCGACTACCGATTTGCTGACTGCTGACGGCTGCTGCTGCTGTGAGCTGCTACGACCTTGCAATGCCCTTGAATGACACTCTTATTGTTGCGACCAAGTCGCTGCCGTTGCCACTACACTTCGACTGGCGCTGCTGCCACTGCTGCCACTGCTGCCACGACGAGCGACCGCTGCGGGCAAAATAAAGAAATGAAATTCAATTGAAATTGAAAATTTTGTTGTCTCGTATTTTGGCGTGAACTCGTTGTTGTGTCTCGTGAAACGAACAATACCGACACAGCAGCTCCTAACTTTTACTCCAACTTCCGCGTGTGAGAGTCGCGTGTGTTAAACCAAAATTAATAGAAGTAAATAAAACAAGCAGCAAAAATTATTAAACATGAACATATCGTAAATAAAGCGGCTACACCCCAAAATTTATCAAGTGTTATCTAAGCTAGTTACTAGCGCCATCTGTGGCCAAGAACTGCATACACCTGACTGTGTACGTGACTGTCTGTGTGTGTGTGTGTGTGTGTGCGTGCATGTGCGAGTGTGTGTATATTAAAAGTGAAAGTTCAGGTCAGGCAAGCCCTTCGTTAGCCACATTCGGTGGGGTCACTTCCTAGACGACTCTAGAAGACGCCAGCTATATGCATAACGCTTCCAAGGCACGCAATACATACATAAGCTCCACTATTTAGCATCTACGGCTGCGTCTAGCGCCCACATAAATACATAGTACAAGTATATAGTACAATATATGTGTGCACGTGTATATAACTGCTAACTGTGTATATGCGATATTTATGGAACAGCTTTGACAACTCGTATTTTTCATTGCCACACGCTAACCTAGTGCTGGGGAATTAAAGAAGGAAGCCGCTTGGAACCAACGAAATTATAGGTATGTATGTTGCTAAAAGTTAATAACAATCAAGCTAATTATATTTAAATATTATTGCTGAATTGGTTCGATGTGACGCAATGCGAGGCGTGTGAGAATCTAACAGATACTTTCAACATTGAACTGATTATTATGAAGGTCAAGTGTATATCCATAGATTCAGGTCATAAGTCTATAACAACTTTGATAGCTTTGTTTTTCTTCTTAAGCAAGCTGGGCAATCGATAAAAGCAAACAATACTCAAATCGCTGCTCTTATCAATTGCCGCCTATAACCGTTAAAATCAAAGCACGCGCTGTCCGTAAAGCCAAAGGAAAGCGAAAGTAAAAGCATGTGAAAATCGAAAGTACGTGTATCTGTGTATCTGTAGCTGTATCTGTATCTGTGAGTGTGTCTGCTCCAAAACGCGCAAGCGTTTGTTGCTGTGATTATTGTAGTATGTTTGCGGCTTTGTTTGCTTTTGACATTTCGTTGGGTAGCAATGTCATACAAATATAAATACGATTCACGCGCTGCTTTCAAAACGTAGCACCCCCCACCCTCCGCCACATATCAAGCAACACCCACACCAGACACGCACTGCCTGCCCTCTCTGACGTATCCGTTAGACACACGGCTAGTCAGCGGTATCCATGAACATCACTTGACATAAGCTTGGGCGCTTATTGATTGCTGCCTAGTTGCCCCCAACCAAACGTCAATCGATTGAGAATCTGCCCAAAATTTCGACCGCTCCTGTCACAGCTGACAGAGCAAAATTTTCCACAATTGAAAAAAAAAACATAGACCGCGTGTTATGTGCTGCTGTCAATTTGGCTAATTCGCCATATATAACAGCATGATATATGTTTGCATGTTTAAGTGTATATAAGTATACCCACCTATGCATGTGTGTTTTGGATTATTTATAAATAAAGAAAATCATGCAGTCAGCTGTTGTCGCTTGTATTATTTTGGCCAAAACTCGAGCGTGGGCAGCTTACGTGTGTTTTTGTTTTTTAGCTTAGATATTAATTATGCCAAAATATGTGGTAGTCATTGAAGGTCCCTAATTACGGAAGGTATTAAAATGAATTATGGACTGAAATAAATTATGAAATATTTCAAAAATGCTTACTTTTTGAAATATTTCTTAGCATTTCAATAATGTTGTTCACCCTTATTGCAATCGGAAGTCAACATGGAACAACAAAAATCAAAGTCCTCACGTAGTCCATTGATATAAAAGAAAGGGGCTGTAACATCTAACCCAGTGTACCAATGTTTTTGAAATAAGTCTAAATAAAGCACAAGACCTTAATTGATGAATAAGAGTTGGGCTATGGGAACCTTTTTTGGGCGAACTAGCAGTAATCTTTACTTGAAAATCGAAAAAAAATCCTCAGTGCCGTTAATAATATGGCATTTATTTCTAAAATATCTGGAATAACTTTAAAAACTTTAGTTCGTGCTTATCGCACAGCCTCGAAAGTTGTTATAGCTTATAACCGTTTTATATCCGTAATCCCATTAGTAGTCAATTGTTCAAGCCTTATCTCGCATACCCCTCGCTGTTTCTAACTATCTATTTATCGCTTGTTAAACTGTTAACTTATCAGTTGCAATACGTTAAATCCAAGCGTGCACAGTCATAGCTACTATTAGGCAAATCTATTTGATGACTATTATTTTTTGCTGATAAACCAGTTCTCAATTGTTACCTATGTGTAGCACAGTAGCAGTTTAAAAATAAATTGACCATAATGCAATATTAAATACACTTGGCATATTAAACACAATATTTAAAACTTAACCGAGAAAAATTTTTGAAATAAAGTTGGATTTTTTAAACTTAAGGCAAGTTCAATTCAAAATATTTTAATAATATTTTTGTGGACATTTATAGATTCAAAATAAATATTTGAATTTCATATTAAAACAATTTCGTATGTAAAGCACGTGCTGTATTTGATTTTGAAGCGATGCATGTACAATTTTAAAAGGAAATATTTTGTATTTTACTCCCGGACTATTAAATAAAAGAAATTTAAATACCTGAATGCAATTTTCAAGTATTTGCATTAGTTCTCAGGTAAAGAAGCATGTTGCTTGCCTCATTCTAGGCAACTCATAATTTGCATTGTAGCTCTAAGAATAAATTTAGCTCAATTGGCTTCAAAGTTGAGTGAAGAAGTTGCCATGTGGCAGAGGCAATGAGTTTAAGAGAATACCCTTAGACTCGTTAAGGGTAGTAGACGGCGGCGCGGCGTCGCTGATCACGAGCATTTCTCTATGCAAGCGGCTGTCTGGCAGCGCGCGCTGAGAAGCTGAAGCGGAAGGGGCCTGGGGCAGAGGAGAGTTTCGCAGCTGTTGTTGCTGTTGTTGTTGCTTCAACTGCAGCAGTTGTGTTACCTTTGGGTTGCAGCGATTACGATTGCTACGCACACATGCTCAAGGACAGATACAGATACAATACAATTGCAGCTACAATTACAGCTACACACACACACACACACACACACATACATAGAGAGAGCGCCGTACAGGGCAGCGGCACATCAGCGCACTGATGATCAGTGACAGGCCAGACGCTGGCGGTGCGATTTGCTGCGCTTCGATTTAGCTGCCTTATCAATCGGCGCAAATTCGCGTTAATGCCAAAAAGAAAGCAATAAATAAAAACAAATACAAACATAAGAATAACAACAAATAATTCAGTGCAGGCTAGCCAGAGTTCCGTTGCAGACGTGCAACATTCCCTAGTGCTCGATACGCGTAAAGTTGGGCAAGTGGCAAGTTTAACAAAAGACGGAAACGGAAACGTCATCGTCGCCGTTGCCGTTGCCGCCTTCGTCGTCGTCGGTTTAGTCTGTTAGTCAGTCAGTCAGTCAGCCAGACCAGTGCGCGTTATATCATCAGTGAGTAAGAGCAGAATATCGTTTGATTGAATTTGCTCTATTATAAAAAAAATAAGTACATACAATTTTTTTTACACGCTTGCTAAAAATAAATCGCAAGCTGTTATCAGTGCGCATAATCGAAACGCCGGCGCGGCATGATTAACTGCGCCCCCGCACCCTTGAAGTCATGTCCGCGGCAGCTGAACTCAATTCTCAATTTCGTCTATATAGCATACATATAGAACAATTTCTGAAAAGTCTACTGCATTCTGTATTGTGTTGTGTTGAGCTTTGCGTTTTGACCTTATTAACAATATATCAAAATAAACGCAGCGCCCATTTAATTTTTAATCAAATTTATATTTGACCATAAAATAAAGTTAACTAATCAAGTGATATGCAAACTTGCTAAATTGACACTTTATGTAGACAAATATGCTACGAGTGTGTGTGTGTGTGTTCAATTGATAAACATGCCGAGAGCCAAACAAACACACACATTTGGCCCAATTTAATTCAATTAAGCTACTTATGGGTGTCTTGAGCTCAAATTCGACAGTGCGTATCTTTAAGATACACCGTCGAAACAAACTAGACAACAAGCAAACGCTCTTTATGCACATATTGACAATGAATGTGGTGGCAAATACTTTTGCTAATGCAACTTAAGCTCATTATATATTTATAGCCCGATGTCTTTACTTTCATTTGCTTGCTTGATATATTGTAGCATCTATTAATATGCGACTTTTATGATTATTTATTATGCGCGTCCGAACAACACTCAGAATTGCTTAGAATTTTCTTTAGAAATTTTCATTGCTCTTCTCTTTATTTATGTTGTTTGCTAAAATATTTGCTGACTTTTCTGCGTATTTTTAATTTTAGTTTAGCATTTAGTGCAATGAACTTTTAAAATAAGTTATGCAGCTAAGGCTTAGAATAATGTTTTAATCGGCTTTAAGCCAGCTTGTCATTAAATAAATTAGCCACAGAAGTCTCTAGAGATTTTACTAAACATTTTTTTATAATACAAATCAACAATAATAATCATTCAGTAAGAAAATGTAAATTAATAATTACATTATAATCGTTACAACTTTTTGTTAGCGTAAAAGCTCCCAAACCAAATCGTAGAACACGCAAAGCCCAGCTATATTTCATTGTTTGGAATTAATATCCCTTAACTTAAGTTGTTACCATCCATATCAAATGCACCACTTCCCTCCAAAAAAGAAATCTGTTGGCCAAATCCAATTTGAAACGAATTTTGGGTTGGTTATTTGTTTTGGAAATTTTCTATATAGTCATTTTGCACTTTCTCTCCGTTTTTTATTTTATTTGTTGTGTTCCGCTCTGCGCGTCATCTGTCCGAAACGCATTTAGCCTTTTGGATCTGGGCCAAGAGCAATTTTCTTTTGACTCGCCGAGTAAGGGACTCGCATAGTGAATGCGCGTTGCACGTTGCAATGCGGCATGAGTGCTCAAAAACTGTTGCAATGAATCACTGCAAGTGCAGACAGCTGTAGTCCATATGCAGGGCTATATTAAATATTTGATACATATATTAATTGTATAACTTAATAGCAATAGTCGATGGCCATTCAATTTTGCCTTGCCATTGACGCTTTTTGCCAAATTTCCGCTGATAGCTGCCAATGAATAAAAAAAGGACTTTAAACCTACAGTTATATAAATAAATAAGTAATTAAATAGAAAAAGAAATGCCGCCACATGCTGCTAAGTTCAAGGTCAATTGACAACGCTCTGATTTGTGCATTTAATTGGTTGAGCTACTTAGGCATTAGTAGGCGTGGCCCATTCAAACAAAACACTTGTCTATTAAGCCATTAACTAGCCAACGAAATTCTATTTAAATTTTAGCAAAAAATTAAAACACGCAACATTTTGGTTTTCTATATTCAAATGTTGTTTTCATGTCGAAACATGAAATCATCAGCCTTAAAAAATAGTCACGCGCTTATTATAAGACTTCATGTATATAATTTTATGATCTTTGACTTGGCTACAGTTATTTTTCAATATGCTGACAGCTATGCTAATGTTTAATAACCAAATGCACTTTGTGCTATTGGCAACATTTGTTTGTTTGTTTTTGTTTTGATACATTTTCGAATTAACAAAATTGTCGCACAGGTTTTTTGAAATTAGCCATTAAGCAAAGAGCTTGAAAATGCGCTGCTAAAAAATAAACGCCAGCTGTGTTTTTATTTTATTTTTTGCTGCCACTTAAATTTCACTTATTTATGTGCAAAATTTATTTGTTTACTTTAGCGTTCTATAATATACATATATATATATAATTTTTATTAATAAATTATATATATATATATATATATAAAAATCAGCTAACGACTGTTGCGTATTTTCTTGCAGCTCGAGCATTGCAGCAGACGACGCCACGCCCACATTTGCCACCACACAAACTTTTGGGGGTGACGTAAATGAGCGAGCAGGGCGATATACCATTGACTCAAAATAGCACGCCGGACACCAGACCGCCCTGCAGCATTATCTCCATAATACCAACGATAGGGATGTCATCATGCCGTGGACGGGCCGAGGCGTTTGCGCGAAGCCTTTCCTCTAAGCTGCGCACCCTGGGATCACAGGTTCGTCAAAATAGTTTAGAATATAGAAGCACTAAAGCTATTATAAGTATAAGGACCCATCACAAAACATTTTGTTAAATTGCCGCAAAACACAAACACAATTGATTTTCTTTAAAGGTTAATATAACTTAGTTGTGTAAAATTGACAAATTTAAAGCTTCATCAAAGTTTGTAGGGTTTGAGATACTGAATCAAATGTTTTTGCTGCTTCTCTTCTATACTATACATATAATTAAAAGATACGATTCCTTAATGACTTATGTGCTTATTATGCAACCGAGGCAAAACTTATAGCATTGATTAATATATTGATGAGCTCCATTTTATATTTAATATATGACTATATACCATAGTAAGCTTTGGTTTAACTCTAGATCTTGACCTACAAATCTAGTAGATTATTCCAAAAACTTACTTTGCACTAAGCTAGAATGTTTCTTTCTAAAATTGTAGTACATCAAAGCAAACGCGTAGCAAGCAGTCATAGCTCATGCCTATTTTAGACATTCTATATTCTATATAACTCATTCTCTCTGCGTACGTTGAGTCTGATATACTAGAATAGAATTTATAGAATTTATTGGGTGTTAAAATGACTTGTCTGCTGCGCCAGCCAGCTCCTGAGATTAGTACAATTGCTGTATCGAGCACTCAGGGCTTTCGTACGATGACTCTGGTTGAGTTTCGCGGCAAATATGTGGTGCTGCTCTTTTATCCGGCTGACTTCTCGTTCGTTTGTCCGACGGAGTTGCAAGCGTTCAGCGATCGTGCCCAGGAGTTTCGCAGCGTTGGCTGTGAGGTCATTGCCTGCTCCACGGATAGTCACTTCTCGCACTGCGCCTTTCTGAATCAGCCGCGCAACATGGGCGGCTTGGGTGAGATGGACATACCGCTGCTGGCTGACAAGTCATTAAAGATATCCAGGGACTATGGCATGCTGGACGAGGCAACGGGCTTGGCTCAACGTGGCATGTTCATTATTGATCGCGTCGGCCTCGTGCGTCATATATCGGTCAACGATATGGGCGTGGGACGCAGCGTCGAGGAAGCTCTGCGCCTGGTTCAGGCCTTTCAGTTCACCGATGAGTTCGGAGAGGTGTGTCCGGTTAATTGGAGACCTGGCGCCAAGACCATGAAAACCAATCAGAAGAGCAAGGAGGATTACTTTAAGTACGCCAATTAAGCAAGACACCAAAGAAAAACACAGAGTGCAAGCAGGCAACACTTACTACTTTTAATATTAAATATTTTCAAATATCATCAATGTTGGCAAATTATTGAAGGGAAGATAGAAAAAATAATTAGAAGATTATGTACTGAGTAGAATTAGATTAGACCCAAAATTGCTTAATTGCTGGACAATTTGCGGAGAATTCAGTGAATTGAAACTTTTGTTTAATTTGCCGGAATTATTTTATTTATTTATATATAATTTAGGAGAAAGTTTCTTTCAAGAATAATTATAAATTGATATATCTATCTATTGTTTTGGCTAGGATTTATCTGTCGTCCGCATTAAATTATTGATATTTGATATTGTTTTTTGATTATGCTAAAACATATTTTTCTTTCTGTTGCTTTAGGCCAATGAGGAGGGCGTAAATGCAGAGGATGAGCCCATTATAAATGGCAGCAACACCAACACCTGGATGAATGCACATGAAGCCGAACAGACTGTCACCGATCTGCAGCCGCTGCGCCATGAGTCCGATTCGTTTTTCGACTTTGACTGCGAACTGGAGTCGCCGGGCAGTCCGGTGGATGAGTGCGAGTACCTGCGTCTGATAGAAACCGCTTCAAATACGCCGCACAACTCCACCGCCGAATCGGGCTATGCCTGCGCCTCCGTTGCCAGCAGTCACAGCAGCACAGATGGTCCCTACTTCGACGCTGCCGCCGGCAGCAGCAGCAACATCCAAGTCGCTGTAGCCGAGCAGCTGCTGGTCACCACACAGCCACTCACGGCCACAACTCACAGCCAGGACACTACAGACTACACGCACGTGAATGGCACACGAGAGTTGCTGACAAATGGCGAAAAGGAACAGCAAGATGAACTGGAGGCGGCGGAGCAGCAGCAGCAACCACAACAGTTGCAGGAGGATGAGTCACAGCTGCAGGCGCAGATACTCAGCGAGCTGCAGCAGCACAGCGACAGCTTGAAGATTGCGGACAAGGCAGAGCAAGAGCAAACTACATTGCTAAATGGGCATATGGAGCAGATGGAAAAGCAGCTGCTGCAACTAACAGAAGAAGAAAAAGAAATCACAACAACAACAACAGCTGCAACAGCAACTGCAACAGAAGAAGCAGAAGCTGCAGTAGCAGCTGCAGCTGTGCCGCAGACAGAGGTGCCGGAATGCAGCCAGGATGAGGTGGACAACAAGCGTGTGGTGGAGTCTGCATTAGCTCTGAATGTGGATCTGGCACAGCTGGAGCAGGCGAAGCAAGATGCTGCAACGGCCGTAGCTGCAGCGGCGGCGTCAGCGACAGCAGGAAAAGCGCAAGAGAAGAGCAGTCATGGCACCGACACGACAGATGATGAGGATGACTGCCGGCCGCAGCGCGTGCGTCGTTGTTCCTCGCTGAAGACGGGCAAGACTCCACCCGGCACACCGGGACGCAAGAAGATCGTGCGCTTTGCCGATGTGCTCGGCTTGGACTTGGCGGATGTGAAAACTTTCTTGGACGAGATACCTACCATACCAAAGTCTGCGTTCGAGGATCTGGAAATACTTGATACGGAGCCGCCAATGCAGCTGGGCCCCAAGTCGGACAAGCTGCTGATGCCGCTGTTCCAGCAGCCGGGCGGCCTGGTCACATTCCTCGACGCTGTGCGCGAGAAGCAGGTGTCCCTGGAGAATGCCGCCGTCAGCGATAGCATCAACCAGACGATCTCCGGATCGGTGCGGGTGCGCAATTTGGACTTTCACAAATCGGTGCATGTGCGCTACTCGCTGGACGGCTGGCGCAGCTTTGCCGATCTGCAGGCCAACTATGTGGAGAACTCCTGCGATGGCTTCTCCGACAAGTTCACCTTTGTGCTCTTCGGCAATTCGCTGCACGTGGGCCAGCGTTTGGAGTTTGCCGTGCGCTTTCAGTGCAAGGGCCAACAATTTTGGGATAACAATTATGGCGCCAACTACTGCTTCCAGTGCTTGCCCACCTCGACGCACACGGCATCGCCAGCGTCCATGGTGACTGGCGCCGTCTCCAACTTGCATACGAGCAACCTGGTCGGCATGCTAAGCCCCACGGCGGGCGATGCCTGGTGCAGTTCGTTCTATTAACTACACTAGTGCTAAACGCTAGTTAGTCCATGTCAGCATAGGCTTAGACGTAGACGTATACGTAGACAAAGGCGGGGCAAAGGGCAGGGAAGGCACCAAGGAGGCAGTAGAGGGCGCGGACGTGGACGCGGACGCAGACGCGGACGCGGGTCGTTGCCAAGCAATGCGCCGTCAATGCTTCGAATGTTTCTACGTTCGCCTTGACGACGTGTGTGCTCTTGGGCGTCTGCCACGGCCAGAGAACAAAGTGAGATCCAACCAATCCACTCCACATCAACATAACCAAAGCCCCTTACCCTCCCCCTTCCACGTACCCATAACCCTTAAGCTTTCACTCACTCACTCACTCCTTCCCTCAGCTTGAATGAAAGGCAGAATGTTTATATTTTTATAGAGCGTAAAGAAATGGCAGCTGGAAGAAAGTCGTTGAATAAGCAGATCGGAAAAACCATAGCTGCAGAGCCAGCAGAGAGCCAGCAGTGCGAATGAATCCCAAAGATAGTTGTTAGTCTTACGTTATAAGCAGAGCAAGTGATAACAAATGATATAAAGTTCTTCATGATAATGACGTTGGTGAAAATTCAACATAATTTTTATTTCCATTTTATAATTTCGTTGTTTTTATTTCGTTCCAAGCATGATTTCAGGCATGTGTGAGGGTGTGACCAACCAAAAAGAGTTCCGCAGTTCCAAACATTCTCTGTTTTCTAGTCAACTCGAGGTTAACATAAGACTTCAGCGCAGCCGAATCTCTGTCCAAAAAAAAAATTAAAGAATGTGCCAACCACGCGCATTTAAACTATATGGCACCAAAGAATATTTTCCGAAATTTTCCACACATTATTTTCCCCCTCAACATGCTGCGCAAACATGCTGCTTGACATTTCTGTTATTTTTTTATTTCTACATGTATAATTTTATTATAACTTAATGCGATTTGTTTTACGATTTCGATGTTTTTATGCACATATAAATATATACAACATAATATACTTGAATATATAAAAATAAAATTACAATATATTTTAGTTTACTTTTTGTTTTGTTATTTTTATTTTTAACTTAGTTTAGAGCGAGCATTGATACATCATATTTAAGCGCGGGCTTTAACTTTATAAACAAAAGAAAAACACAACAACTTGCCAACACTTCCGACCCACACCTTATATACATATTTAAATACGAAAATATATGTATCTATGTATATGTAGTATATCAGGGACAGACTAAAAATCAAACACTAAAACTGCAGCTACCTGCAATGTTTCAATTAA
Source organism: Drosophila busckii (assembly GCF_011750605.1). Classification (NCBI taxonomy): domain Eukaryota; kingdom Metazoa; phylum Arthropoda; class Insecta; order Diptera; family Drosophilidae; genus Drosophila; species Drosophila busckii. Next base: position 16,192,243 of record NC_046606.1, on the reverse strand, counting down.
GTTATTGTAGAGTAAGAACTCAACGAAAAGAGTTCACAAAGTATAATATAGTGTTACGAGCTGTTGACGTCAGCGAGGGATTGTGGGACCCCTCACTGAGTATTGTGTGAAGCTATATGACCCTTGATATAGGGGGAGTCCCCAATAAAATAACGGGTCCTGACTAATGGGATCAATTAAACAAAATATGGGAAAATTATACTACAGAGAATGTATTAATTATTATCCAAAGATAGGCAAGCTGCAATTGAAACGTACCCGTTTTAAAGACTTTTAATATTTCATAGCAAATTAAAGCGTAGAAACAATATTTTTGGATGAAATATGTTTTAATTATTCACATTAACCAACGACTGACCAAGTATTCGTGACAGGTCACAGATGAGTAAATATCGCTCAACACTGAAATGTATCGATACTTTTACTCAACTGACAAAAAGTGCCGGTCATTTTCAGTTGAGTTTTCAGACATTTTCACTCTATATTACACATTGGAGCAACAGATTTGCATTTTAAGAAATTATTAAAACAGATCTACTGCGCGCAAGCTAATATCTTGTATCTGTGTGAGGAAAATCCACTCGTCAGATAGAAGCTGGACACGGTATTTACATATAGAATCCCCAACCCAGTTATTGATGGACTGGTATGGTGGTAGAGTAAGCTCGTCTTTTGCAAAATGAAGACACATAAGACTTGTAGCACACAAGTCACACTATCAAAGTCTTGCGGGCAAAACAATATCGAGGGGTTTTAAGCTCTCATGTTGTCTCTCACGCACTCACGCTCACATTCAAGCACTGTTCGCTCGCAGGATATGAGGGGAAAATCTAATAACGCCTGTTTAGGAGTGTCGGGTACATTAATGAGATTAGATTAATAACTCTTTACGAACTAACACGTTTGCAATAGTACCATGCAGCAAGTATTTCATCGGTATCACCAGATGTCTGGTTGTATGGTTGCGCCGGTCCATAGGCGCCTGTAATTTGACGGTTACCAAAATCTTGGACACGCTGTATCGCTAAGGCCGGGCCATCTGGTACGAGTGGCATCGGGCTTGGCCTGCCACACCGCTCGTGATCATGGCAAATAGTACTACTTTTCGGGTGCAGCACGACTGTTCTGTAGGTGATGGTGAGGAGGCATCTGCTTTAATAACAGAAAATACCACGTTAGCTTAGCAGCTAATGTATAGCAGCTGTTATGCTAACAAACAATAGCTTGTTGCTATAAATATTAGGCAAGTCACCAGCTGACTGTGAATTCTTATCCTATTGGCAGTTATTTATCATTTCATTTAGAAAATGCATTTTGTATATAGTTAAAATCGTGTATATTTTTTAAAAAAATGCGCAAGCCATCATTTGCAATGCTGAAACCGCTTGTGTAACGCTTTCAGTTTCAGGCAAATGAGACACTTATATTTCAGTTTCACAAAGATTTAATTATAGTATATGTAAGCTACTAGTTATTAGCAAACATCGTCATCCATGGGCGGCTCGTCATTTTCCTGCGAGACAATGACCTCCGCGAAATCATCCTCCACGCTATCCACAAAGCTGGAAACTCTGCAAGCAAGCAATAATTTATATCAATTATCAGAGTTTCAAATTAGGCGCTTGCATATGGCATATATCACTTTTCAAATTCGCACTGTGGCAGCAAGCCTTCGTCCTTAAAATGCGCACCACCGCCCAGAAGTTTCAGCAACGTGCTGAGCCTCAGCAGCGCCAACAGGCACAGCAACATGCCCGCCACATAGCTCAGCCAAAGATTGTGTGGATACAAGGCCAGAGTTACACCCAAGACAATATATATGGGCGCTGGTCGCCAGCCGCCAAGCAGCGATGAGAAACGCCAGCAGGCCAGGCAGAAGTCGGTGTTCTGGTAATTATCGCTGCGTATTAAATACAAATAAATTACCATGAAGGCGTTTATTATTTATTTTTAATTTGACCAACTTACTCGCCGCATTGCAGCCGCAGGAATATGGTTATCAGCCATTTTATCTCAATGAACAGCACCAGCAAAGCTGAAAAACTGACCAAGCATTAAAATTTTATGATCCACAGCAGCGGTGAAGCAAAGGATTCGCTTACAGTATATACATTCCCGCCTGATATCCATGCATGTAGACATCTACGCCCACTCCACAGATAACTGAAATGAAAAATGACCACAAATTGGCTGTTGTATGCTCAAGAAATTGGTACAATTATGGATTTTGTGTCCTTCTCTGAGCCTATAAAACCTGTTTATGGTCTGGCTACACAAATACCCATCCTTGGCTTACCAATTCGAGTCAATAAAATAAGATAAACTGTTACTTGAGTAACATTGATGAGGCGTACCAGATTACGCGAGGGTAGCTTAAATGCAAATACAAAAACAAAATAAAATAGGTATGTAAATATGTTTACTTCTTAAATTATAGTATATAAAATAAAATATTAAACGCTTTCGACCACGTTATACACTTTTTCAAGAAATTCGGATGAACTGGAAGTACTAGAAAGCAAAATGAAAATGCTGGTTAACATTTTTTTAAATTAACAGTTCTAGTTCTAACAAATACAATTAGAACACTTATTTAATTTAATTTCTGTGTTTGTTTTAAATCTTAATTGTTTTGGTATTAGCAATCTGCATTGTAATGCTTATAGACTTAGAACCTACTAACATTTTACTTGAACATTAAATATATAGATAAAAAACGAAATTTAATGTACTTATGCTCCATTTTTATTTCTATCTCCTTAAGTCCCTGAATAATACAATCGAAAGATTTACAGGTCAATTTATATACGCAAACTAGTTTAAGTTTTCTATACTTTCTTGACTTGAAATGAAACTTTTGTAACTTTCCCAATTTATATGCAAACGCAGCATCGCATTAAGCCTGTCAATGCTTTCTATGCCATGTGTTAAATATGACTACAACAACGAATATAATAACAAACGCTACTCAAAATCTAATCTAATTAAGTTGTTGTTGTATGCGGCGAAAAACAAATCAGATTAAGCCGCAGATAAACGGCTAAAATGGATTGACCGAAACCAAAAGCCAAGCCAATTACATTAAACGCTTTGAGCACTCTAGCTCATGCCCTATTCTTAGCCAAAGCAAAAACATCGATAAAACGTGCGTTGCTGCGAAAATCAAATGAAAGCCATGCAAAAATTATGCGCTGCTCTCCAGACAATTAGGGGAAGGTTGGCAGGGGCAAATTTCCGACTGATAGATTTTTTTTGCTGGCGTCACAGTGTTTTTGAGGGTCTCTACTAAACCGACTGGCGCCAGCGGGCAAATAGCTAACAACAACAGCAGCAGCAGCAGCAACTGTTTGGAGCCACTAACAAGGATAACGGGTTGCACTTGCCAAGGATATGCAGCGCTGCGAAAAAAGGCCAATGCCTTGTTAATGGCCCTGAGACATGCTGCTGTGCAATTGTTAGTTCTTGTTGTTTTTTTTTCTGGTTTGTATCTACAAATTTGAGGTTTATGAACTGCATGCATAATGCAGTGCCAACATTACCCTGAACACTGAACACTGGGCTCAACAACAATATTGTAGGGAAATTATTTTGAACTTGACCCAAGTTTTTTGCAACTGCTGCAGATTCTATGCTAAGCGTCCATCATTTATCATACGTCCCAGTTGGGGCTGGTCAGTGTCTGTTGAGAAGCACTCTGGCCAACGTTAGAGCGTTGCAAGCGGCCATTACAAGTGCATTAGGCGGGAGCAAGGAGGCGTGTGTGGCATGTCTTTATATAAATGATGCCAATGGGAACGATGGCACGATAAGCGATGAAGCGAAATTTGATAACAGCAGCAGCTGTGCTAATATTTAATAATTCTAAATTGCCTAACAGGAGATACAATGTGTAGAACATAACTTGAAAGTATTCAAAAATTATTTGAAAAATTTAACGAATTTAAAGCATACTTATTGGGGACATATAAACTTTTAAATTAAAAATGAAGCTTAAAGAATGAATGAAAATGAAGCATTTATATGCCATAACAACAACTAACGTAAATTATAAGTTAATATAATAAATTTTAAAATTAAAGCTTGCTTTTATATGAATAATTTGTAGTTACTAAATTAAAATAAAAGAAATAAAATAAAAAACAATGACTAAGCTAAAAAATTACACAAAATTTATATATGTATACGAAACGTAAGCTCCAAACCTTAGCTTATATTTTATTACCACCTGCACGCACACACACTTACATTTTTCCACTCGAATTGCTGCCCAAGTGCGTGAGTATGTATGTCTGTGTGTGTGTGTGTGCGTATGCTTACCGAATGAAGTCAGTAGACCAAAAACCCTTATCACAGGACGTAAGCACTCGCAAGGCTCGACCGGTTGGCGGCAGCGTCTACGTTGTCGTTGCAACTGCTCATGTTGCTGATGTGCTTGGCTCATGGTTGTTGGTTGCTTGTTTACTTTCTGCTTCCAAAGGCAATACAATTTCAATTGTAACAAACGTCTCGCATGCACAGCGTCAACAACAGCAAATTGGCAGTTCAGTGCCAAAACGTTAATACATCAGCTAATATTACAAGGGATAAGAACGAGTGCTTAAGCCAGCTCAACTGCGAAGACGCATCGGGTCCTGCATTGAATATAAATCAAGCGAACTTCCACGGCAGCATCTCAAATTTCTTGGCAAGCAACTGACCGACGCTTGCCAAACACTGTCACGGCAACAACAACGACAACAACAGATACAATGTAGTAGCTACAATAAACAGCTCGTTACGCGTTCGAATTTCAGCATTAACTTTATAGCCAGCATACGGTGCGTATGCGTAGTGCGACTGACACCTTTTGCGTTGTTATAATTTGAGCTCGTTTTTATTAAGCGTCGCATTTAATCACGTTGCCACTTTGCCTGCCCTTGCAGCTTGTTTTTTGTGTGTGTGTGTGTGATGTTAACTAATGGCTGCAAATTACCGTTAACGTGCACTTTCATTCACTTTCTCTTTGCCCCCGCGCGCCTGTTAACGTCACTGAGCGTTTGAAATGTCCGCCAAGTTTCTGCAGGTGCCACTTTCCACTCACAACATGCCACTTGCCACTTGCCGCTTGACTCCTAGCGCCAACAGCCGAGTCCGTTTCACAGTGCCCTAAACAACGTCCGAACGCTTCCAGCAGCGCCAAGTGAATGAATGAAGCAATCGTCCTCAGTGGCCCCACAGACTGCCAGACTTTATAGCCAGCAAAGCCGTCAGCAACATGCGCTACTTTTCAATGAGCAACGTACATCGATGTAAGTTAAACAAAAATAAATAAACACTCAATTCAACAAAACACAGCTAGTAATGTGAAACTAATTCTCTTTAATTTAATTAATTGTTAGCCAAGTGCCTATTAAAACTTATAATATATAGATATAACGAGTATTTTAGACTAAAATTAAATGCTAAAATTAAAATTAAATGCTAAAATTAAATCCATAAAGATCGTTAAATAAAAGAAACTTATTAATATTAAATCAAGTTACATGTTTTAGTATTTTGCAACCAGGCTCAAGCCTCGAGCTAAGGGTGTATACTCAATTTCGGATGCTGCTGATTTATGCTTGCTTGCTTTTTTTAATCAGACTCAAATGGAAAATACATAAATTAGTTTTTGTTGTAATTAATTTTTATTTGCTTTCTAAAAAAGTGTAGCGCATGACCTAAGTCTTGATAGCCGCACTATAATGGGATTGCTAGTTTGTTCTTATTTGTCACGTTGTAGTTCATGGTGCTGTTGTTGTTGTTGTTGTTGTTGTTGTTGGTGCTATTGTTGCTGCTGGTGTGTTTTCCATGGCAGTGGCTTGGCTGCGTCCTTTGCGCTATTCCCAGCTCCACTTTTCAACGTGGTATGTTTGTTGGCGTCGTTTCAGTAATTTTCATAACTAGCAGGGGGGACGAGCAGTAAGGGTAATATGAAAGCGGAGCAGCAGCTTGGCAATCTACGCAAAATGTGTACAAAAATATTTTCGGCAGTGACAATGCCCGCCGCCATTTAGCCAAACAATCTACTCAACCCCGAGCTCTCCGAGCCAGCCGCACACTTGACACATTAAACACAGGAATGGCTGGGGAGCAAGTTCATTCTTTTTTCTGAGGTCTACAGGTCTGTCTACGGCATTTGCTTGGTGCGCGTCTAAGAAGCGTTTGTGCTGTTTGCATTAAGCGACATTAATGACAGCGCGGCGTATGCGCAACGCTAATGAGCCGCCTTGCGGGTCGATTTGTTAGCAGAACGCTTCATTATCTTGCTGATGCCAGCCACCATGGCCACCTCAGGCAGCGCTAGCTTGGTATTCTCCTGAAAGTCGCAACGACGCATTAAGTGCAGCCAGGTGCGTTCGGGATTCAAGGACAATGGCATCTGCAGCCAACTCACGTAGTCAATCTTCAATGAGCCAGTCAGTAGCTGATCGAAAGGCGTATTGCCAATGAAGAACATAGACTTGAGTACCGTTGTCTTGGTCTCCTTAATGTTCTGCCCCAACACGCCCTGAAAGGGACTCGGCTCATGATCAGCCGTGCCCAGTTGCTCCAGCAGCCAATCCTTGTTGAACTTTAGGTAATTGTAAATTACCTTAAGCGCCTGCTTGCCTATGTTGGTGGTCAGCACATCGCTGGCAAGCACCTCGGCTATATAATCAGCGGTGCCTACATCCAACTCCATGGCATAGTTGGCCGGCGGACTGTGACTCAAGCGCTCCGACTCTGCATTGGTCAAGTCATCTATTTTAATGGTGCTCACGGCACTCATGCCGCCAGCGCCACGTCCACAGCTGCTGCCGAAATCCGTGTCCAGATTAATGCTCTCCTTGGCCTGCTTCAGAAACAAATCAATCTGATCCGTGTGCTTGTCGTCCTCGTCAATGGAGCAAATGGCTTCAGACAGAGCATAACAAACAGCCGCCTTTTCGTCCAGCTTGGCTGTTAATAAAAAACATTATAAGAAACAAATAAGCTACATACGACTGGGTTCACCTTGCTCATGCCGCTCGGCTGTCTTGATGAGCTCCGTGTAGAGCGCAGCGAAAACCACCTGGAGCAGCACGGAATCGCCCAACGGACGCGTGGACACGGGTATTATATCCTGCAGCAGTGCTGTTATCTTGTACAATCCCTCAGGCATGCAATCCCATATTTCAGAGACACAGGTTAAGGCCAGCGACATGGCCTGATACATGCTGGCGCCATTCTCCACCGCATTGATGAGCATCTCCACCACGCAGTCGAGCACGGGGTAAACAAAATGCATAATCGCCTCCAGCCAAGGCGTGCGCTTTTGATTCCACACTTGACGCTTGTCCAGACAGTCGCTCCAACCGCTTACGGCGTGCTCCTCCAGCGTTTTAATGAGACAACACTTGATATCCACAGCCTTGCCCACGGCCACAATAAGATAGGTAAGCGATAGAACTATCTGATAGTTGGCTTGGCCAACGGGATCTGACAATGATTCAAATAATGTTAAGAGTTGAGTCATTGGTCAAAAGCAACTACTACTACTATTTTAAATTCAAAGTAAAATTATTTTTCTATATCTACATATGTATATCTTCGATGTTTAATTTGAAAGACCGTCTCCTAATTTCTAAGCTTAGGATAAATCTTAACCTTAACTAAAATTAATTATGCTTTGCTAGAAATTTGTTAAATTTCTCAGCTAGGTGTGCCATAAATTAATTAATTTTTGTATGTTTACGTTTATAATATATATAATTTATAATTATGGTTCAGCGCCTGCTTACCTATATCCGCCGCTATGGACTCGCTGACATTAAAGCACTCGCCACGACAGAGAAACGCTTCACACTTTAAGGCGCCGCCTTCAGCGCTGGTAAACGAATGCTTGGCGACGTTCTTAAAGTTCTCCGAGGAGGGCAAGTGCTGCAGTAGATGGCGCATAATAATGGCAGTAAGGTAAGCATCGCGCATCAGCAGAATCTTTAAGAGGAACGACCAATGCGCCTCGGGAAAGGCGAGAAGTACACGCAGATCCAGTGATATGGCAGTCGCAGTGCTTAGATCGGAGTACTCGGTGACCCACTGGCAGGACTGCTCCTTGGGAAAGTAGCGTGGCAGTGCAAATATAATCCAGGCACTCGGCAAACCATGACGCGAGCTAAACAGCTCCATGTTATCCAGACCCTTGCGAAAGACCTTGGAGAGCACGCCAAGGGGCGCACCACGCAGGAGTAAACAATAGAACAACTCACGGCACTTGGCGTGTATGTCCCGCACAATGACGCTCTGATTGCTCAGCTGGAGACCCGCATACGCCTCGCCGCTCTCGCAGACGTGGGGCAGCAACTGGGCGATGCAGAGCAGCAGATTGCAAATGTCCACCAGATGCAGCTGAGCACGCGCCACGCTGGTAACGATTTGCGTATAGCGCACCGTGAGCACGCTCAGCGTCTCATTGATCATGCCCGCGAATATCTTTTGCGCCATCTTTGGCGGCACAGAGTTCCAAAGATCAGCCTGGGTGCCGCGCATGTAGTGCCACCACATCTGCACCGTATAGGAGCCACGCTCCGACTCGAAGAACGGCTGCGTGTCCTCCCAGTGCAGGCAATCGGCGTCCTGTATGATGTACAGCAGCAGCAGCCGGCAGTGCAGATCCAGCAAACGCTCCGCCAGCGCCTCCGCCATCTGTGCGTACTGCTTGAAGCTGAGCTTGAGCGCGCCGCCCTTTTCGTCCCCCTTTGGAGGGCATATAGTGGTGGTCGCCACCTGCATATAAATGCTGAGCGAGTTCTTCACCAAGGCGGCGGCGCCAATGGTGGCCGTAAGCACGGTGAGATCAGCATGATCGAGAGACTCTTGCGAAAGGTGATGTATGTGCTCTAAAAGTAAATCCGCCGACTTGGTAACAAGATTAACAAACTTGTCCGGATCTGAAGTCTTTACAGTCACGCTGCTCTGTGAGATAGAGAATTAAACTGAAATAATATTTTTCCTATGCAGTATCTCTTATATGCCAAGAAGCTAATACCTAACAAAATTCTGTATCGGTTAGATCGAAGAATTACTCAAAGTTGTACTGAAACTAAATTTGAACCGCTACTTATCCGTATTAGAGGACATAATAATTTTATTATTTTTATTTAATCAATTGCATGCTTTTGAGTCAATAAGACTAACAATTAAAATAAAAATGTATTTCTTTAAGTCGACACTGTCGTAGTAATATATGTAGGATAAACCAAACATGCAATTCAAATTAGCTTAAATTAAATCAACTGTAAATTTGAAAAACATATTGGAGCAATTACCTTAAATTAAATCAACTGTATATCAGAAAAACAAATATTGCAGGCAGCTAACTTTTTTAAAGACTTTAAAACTGAATACTCGTATCTTTAAAATTTTTTTAAGTTATTATTTAAAAATAATCTATGTAGACTATTCACACTTTCTTGGACGGTGTACCAAATATTATGCTTGTAATTATTAAATTGTTGTAAATATAATATTGGTTTAGTTTATTTTATTGTTCAGTTAAGTTGTCTGTTCACTTACAAAGTCGCCTTCGTTGAGCTCCTTCTCCGTATGCAGCAGTCCCGAGTGTTTGCGATAGGAAGCAAAGTATTCATCCTCCCACCTAAAATGGCCCAATTGCCAAGTTATAAGCTATATCTTTCTATATGTACAGCATATTGAGCTTTGCCTACCAGCGTATCAGTTTAATGGAAGCAAACGATGCATAACGCGGAAAGTCCAGCTTACCGCCCACCACTCCCGGACAGATGGGTTCCTGCAGTACACGCTGATGCGTCTGTTACGTGCTCGCGTCACGCCAGGTCATGCAAAAAGGGAAATTGGAAAAGGCGAAAACACATTGTTAACGAGTTTTTCCTCTCTGTGAGTTTCGCTTTCGCATTGCGGTGGCCACCTGATAGAACTCCAAGTCGCGTTGCAGCAAAATGGGCACGCGGTCCATTAAATTGCCCTCCTCCAGCACCTCCATTTTCTCTTTCACTTTTATCTGATAAATACGCTTTTCAACTGCAGCTAACACTGCCAAAGGGATTAGCTTCAAACTTGTCTATTGAGCAAACAATAAACTGCATTTTGTGCTTGTTGCCAAGGCAACAGCCAAAGCGAGACCTAAATCTGTCGTATTGTATTGTTGTTTGCTTAATGATTTTATTTTAAGGAAAAGCCAAATTAAATTTTTAATTTAAATGGCACTTTTAAAAAATGTTTCCCAGTACTAGCAGACGTTCATATAAATTCCAATTGTGATTTATTTATGTATTCAATTTAAATAGTTATAAAATATATATGCAATATTTTAGCTCTGTTTGCTAATCATTCAAAGCGCAATATTTCATTTACAGATAACAGCAAATATATACTTCTTTTTATCATAAAATTAGCTACTATCTTCAAATATTAATTAAATAATTGTTAAGCCGCAGATATAAAAAGTATATAAGATTACTGCAATTTATTTTTAACGATTTAGCAGCAGTCACTATAAAACGATAAGACTAGCGAATTAAATATTAACCTTTATTTTAATATTATAGCAGACTTTTCATTCCATTATTTATTTATTATAGTACACATATATATGACGCTAAGTGCAGTAAGAAATCTTCCATAAGTTGTTGCTGCTGTAGGGGGTAATCAGTATATCATCCAATAATATTATTAACTTGCAAGTAAATTGCTCAGAGAGCGCGCCTATGCTGATAATGAAATCTCCAACTTTCGCTCTTTTGTACATGCATTCGCCGATAAGCGGTCACCGTAGTCTTCTCGGCATGGCGAGCGCCTCAGTTGATAGCTGAGCGGCGTTGAGCACACAACTGCTTAGAGGAGCAGCGGACCAACTTGATTAAGCAAAGTAAGTGCCTACAATTGAAAGTGTTTTTGCTTGGGATGCAGTACGGCTAATCAGCACCCAACACACACACACATGCACACACATGGACAAATTAAATCTATTTCAACGCCCATAAAGCAATAACAGGCTTATCAAAGCGATATGGCTAGCGTATCAGTAATCCACAAATCTCATTTACCCACAGCATGAACGCACATTTGAGACACTTGGCGAGACCGTTGCAGCAGGCGCTGCGCGCAGGTAACAGGCAGCAGTCACAGCTGCGCAGCGTCTCCTACCTGATAGACAAACCGGAGTATAGTTTTTTGAAGGACTTGGGTCTGCAGCGTGAGAATCCCGGTGTGTACTCTGGTAAATGGCAAGGCAAGGGCAAGACCATCACCAGCTATGATCCAGGCACTGGTCAGGCTATTGCTACAGTGCGTCAGGGCAATGTGCAGGAACTGGACCAGACTATTGCTCTGGCTGTGGACGCTTACAAGGAGTGGAGCAAGGTGCCCGCGCCTGTGCGTGGTGAGATCGTGCGGCAAATTGGCGATGAGCTGCGCAAGTATAAGGAGCCGCTGGGCAAGCTCGTCTCCCTGGAGGTGGGCAAGATCTACAGTGAAGGTCAGGGCGAGGTGCAGGAGTTTATTGACATTTGTGACTATGCGGTAGGCCTGTCCCGCATCTATGCTGGCCAGCTCATCAATTCGGAACGCGCTGAACATACCATATTGGAGGCTTGGCGTCCGCTTGGTCTGGTCGGTGTTATCTCCGCGTATAACTTCCCTAATGCTGTATTTGGCTGGAACGCCGCCATTGCCTTGACCACCGGCAATAGTGTGCTCTGGAAGGGAGCCTCTAGCACGCCGCTGGTCTCTGTGGCCACCACCAAGATTGTAGCCGATGTGCTGCAGCGCAATAACTTGCCACCCGTTGTTAGTCTTTGCCAAGGCGGCTCCGATGTGGGTGCCGCCATGGTTGGAGACAAGCGCGTCAATCTGCTGAGCTTCACGGGCAGCACACAAACCGGACGTAATGTGGGCGTTGAAGTGCAGCGCCGCTTTGGTAAAGTCATACTGGAACTGGGCGGCAACAACGCATTGATCATTGATGAGTCGGCCAACATGAAGATGGCCTTGGATGCTGCGCTCTTCGGTTGCATCGGCACCAGCGGTCAACGCTGCACCACCACCAGACGCATCATAGTGCACGAGAAGCTGCATGATAGCTTCGTCTCCGCCCTGACGGCCAAGTATGCGCAGCTGCTGCCACGCATTGGACACCAGCTGGAGCCACAAACACTTGTGGGACCTGTGCACACGCAGAGCAACATTGACGCCTTTAAGTCAACCGTTGACGAGGCTAAGATGCTGGGCGGCAAGGTGGCCTTCGGTGGAAATGTGCTGAAGCGCGATGGACATTATGTGGAGCCCACTGTTATTACAGGTCTATCGCATGACGCCGATGTAGTGCACCGTGAGACGTTTGCGCCCATTGTCTATGTGCTGAAGGCCAAGAGCGTGGATGAAGCTATTGCTTGGAACAATGAGGTTGAGCAGGGCTTGTCCTCGGCCATCTTTACTGAGAACATGCAGCAAGCCTTCAAATGGATTGGCGCACAGGGCTCCGACTGCGGCATTGTCAACATAAATACGACCACAAATGGCGCTGAGATTGGCGGCGCCTTTGGTGGCGAGAAGGCTACAGGTGGCGGCCGCGAATCCGGCTCCGATTCCTGGAAGCAGTACTGCAAGCGCGCCACCATCACAGTCAATCACTCCGGTGAGCTGGCGTGTGCTCAGGGCGTCGTCTTTAACGTGGAGTAAATCTTAATATTATTAATAGAAAGTTGTTGTTTAATTTGGACTTCTTAATTGTATTGCTAAAAATAAAACTATGAAAATGCACGTATTATCAAATGCTTGTGACATCGAAACGCCAAAAGTCCACCTCAATGTCCTTGGACTGTTGCTTATGAAATTTATAGCTCGCCTCAATATTATACCGCAGCTCGGCCACAACACTGCTTTGCGCACCCCACTCCTTTGACTTCTTTTCTATGTAAGATCTAACAAATAGCAACATAAGTATTTATTTAAAGCCATGTTTATTAGATTTATATATACCTCGTGGAAGTCTTGTGCAGCGAGTAGACAGCGCCAGTGGCTAAGTGTGTTGCCACTTCTAGGAAACGCATATCCATGCCTGCATTACGTTTAGTGCCGAATGGTGGATTCATGACAACCGTATCAAATGCATTGTCCCACTTGCTGCCCACCAGTTGCAGCACATCCGCACGCACACAGTCCACATTGGGCAGCTCCATTTCCACAACATTTCCGCGAAAAATATCCGCAGCAGCTTCATCCAATTCAAAACCTACAGTCAGCTGTGCGCCCAGCAAGGTAGAACCAATGCTCAGCATACCACAACCGCAGCCCAAATCAGCTACAAGACGTCCCTCTATGTCATCGTGCTGGGACTGAATATGGTGTGTTACACAGGCAGCTATATGTGGTGGCGTAGGATACTGCTCCAGGAGTATTTTGGGCTTCTCAAAACCATCGACACACTGCAAATACTCCTCCAGTTTCTTCAGCTTCAAACGGGCCATGATTTAATACTTGTGATGCTATTTATTGCTAGGCGCTGGCGTCGTTGGTAATGGCTCTAAGCGCGGTAGCACAGGTATAAAGCTATTGCCGAAATATGAGTCCTGTGGGATGAAGAAGCCAAGTGTTGTGGAGCTCGTGGGATTAAATGCAGTTCTGGGCGCGCTGAGCGTGCCTATAGCACTAGACGTAACACAAATGCTCTGCGGAAACTCTGCGCAAACAGTCGGCTGGCCAAGCAGCTGCGGCGAGGGCATCTAAAGTATAAATGTGCTTAGCTAAACGAAGATTTTTATAGCGCACTGTCTGTTTAGCGTACCTGATTCAGCCCAGTACCGAGTCCTCCAATGAGTAGTTGCTTCTTTGTCTGTATTTCTTCCAGTATTTTGCGATTGGTTAGTTCTTGTTGCGCACTAGATGTTGGAAAAGCCATCAAAACACGCCTGGATTTAAACAAATTAATAGAATTGGTAAAATTTGCGTTTTCGAGATTCCGATGCGACAAAAGGTATCGATATTTTTTCCTCAACAGGTTCAAATGAGTTAACATGAACATAACAGTAGCATTAGCATCGCAGGTCACATTGTAAAAAACAAAAACAAAATAACAATACGCATTATAAATAAACATAATCGTAATATACGACTAATTGTATTTAATTTTAAAAAATAAAATATATTAAATACCAGCTACAAAAATGAGTATGAGCGATGACGACAGGGACATTGACATTGAGAGTGACGTAAGCAACGTGGTCTTGTTTTATGTACATATAATTTACATCACAGTAAATTATTAAATTATTTCACTGCAGGATGATGTGGACTCTGACAATGGATTGGGCTCCTCAAGACACACAAACACTGCCAATTTTTCTCAGGTGAGCACAAGCTGTAAAAATTAACATTTGATGAAGCGCACGTTGTCTGGCCATTGTTTGTAAACAGACGCACGTTGTCAATCGTTGTTGTTGTTATTGTTTTTGTTCCTGACCAACTTCTTTTAACTGCAAAACCGTTGTTTATTTTGATTGCAAGGCCGAAAAACGAGCTCATCACAATGCATTAGAGCGTCGGCGACGAGATCATATTAAGGAGAGCTTTACGAATTTGAGAGAAGCAGTGCCTACGCTTAAGGGGGAAAAGGTAACGCAGTCGAACAGAAGCCTTTTAGACCAAATGACTAATTCTTATCGATTGCAGGCTAGTCGTGCTCAAATACTTAAGAAGACCACCGAGTGCATTCAGACAATGCGTCGCAAAATAAGTGAGAATCAAAAGGATATTGAGGATATGAAGATGCAAAACAGCATACTTGACGAACAGAGTAAGTGCAGAATGAAAATGAGGCGTTGTTTTCAAATTATAAAATTAAAATATCTTATCAGTACGACGATTAGAGGGCGGTGCGTCGAACGACCAAGAGTACGTAAGTGGTGAGGAGTTAAGCAGCGATGTGGAGGACGCTTTGGAGAAGGCTGATTTTAGCAGACGCAACAAAAAGATGAAAACCTTCCATTCATAGCGATCATTGTAAACCCCCGCCACTTTTCTACTCATTAACAACGAAATCAAAGTCCAAAAGTATATTTTCCCCCACCCAACCAACACCTCCTTTAACTACCTTAATTTGTATGTGTGTGATTTTGTACTCTCACTCGACTAATAAAAGTTTTGTAAGTATCCGCAGTCGTCGTAGCTTGTTTTAATCCAAAAATAACACTATTTTAGTTATCTAAATATATATTTAAAAAAATTAACACTTGGCCTTCCTATTTGAACTTGAGCGTCACCCAGAGCAGGACAAAAACAAACAGCACAAAGAGAAACATGTAACACATTTGCTTAGGGCCTCCTCCTTGTTTGGCCAGACGCACTACACGCGTCATTGTGTTGCCCAGAAATCCACTGGTGCGATCCATGTCATCGTCAATGCCACGCAGTAACTTGTCCTGATAGCGCACCTCATTTCCAATATCAATGGTTAGCGACTTGAGGGCGCCGATCTTCTGTTGCAGCTCCTCAGCAGCGCGCTCATTCTCCGCCTCCAATGCATCATGGCCGCTGGAGCCAGCTGGCTGTTGTTGATTTAATGGTTGATATGGGTAGTTATTGCGCCGCATGCTCCTGCCACTGTTTCCACCGCTGCTGTGTGCCAGTTTGGCATCAATTTCACACCAAGCTCAAGTGACACGTAAACCAAAGAGGAATCTCCAGTTCAAAAGTCAGTCAGATTGTTTCCTTCGCTGGAGCTCGTTATTTGCTTGTGTCAGCCCGCTGATTCATCCAGTTCATCCAAAATTTAATATGCTCTGTGCTTAATTAAACAATTAATGGTCGTGCAATATTGAATCTTTTTGTTGCAATGTTTATCAAAAATTAGTAAGCAATAGTTCACCGCTGAACTAGTACCATGAGCGTAACCCAAAACGGCAACTTTTACAGATAAACAAATTTATATTACTTTACTTAACAAGTATTTTAAAATGCTTGCATTTATTTTTAAATTTAATTTTAAATTTCAAATTTGGAATTAATTTTTATTACTAAACCGCCGAACACAACTGTTTTAAGACTTGGCAAGCTTTTGAAATTTATGATTGAGGTATTGTTATTATTGTTGCTATCAAATTAAGTCGAATTTTTAAAACAAATCATAGTAAGACAAATTTTTTGTGTCAATTTATAAATTTTGATAAATATTTTTTACAAATGAGCGGTCGATACAAGTGAACTGGTTCTTGCAACTGAACTGAACAATCAGCTGTGAGTTTAGTATGAAGCAACGGCGTATTGTTTCTTATTTAATCCGTTTGCCATAGCAACTTGTTAGCTACATATATTATAAATTATGTGAAGTGAATCGAAGTTTATTCATTTAATTGGATAATTATAAAATTTAATGCTTTAAGCTATCAGTTCGAAAAATATAGCATAAACTGCAGTAACTGCTACTCGGAATTCTTGTAAATTAGGTAACTTTAAATCTTTGTGGGTCAAACGGTTTGCCCGTTGAAGTTTTAATCTGCACTACATTCACTTGTTATTGTTGTAAATTTTGCTTGCCTAATCAATATACATACGTAAAATATTTAATATCCGTGACTGCTTAGTAGTATCTAAGCCAAACAAACAGGCAGTAGCTACAATTTGTCATGACCCACCTGGTGTTGCTGACGATGAGGTTGACCCTGAGTTGAGTACGTTTTGCCAGTCATTTTTAATGCGTAATTTTACGACTTATCTGTATTATACGCTTGTCTATGTAAATCCACAAAGACTTTGATACGTCGCAGTGCGCGCGTTAAATCTCCGAACATTGAACCTTAACTAAAGTACTGATAAGTTCTAATCATTTTCTCAGGTAACAAATCATGGGACTCTCAGATCTAGTGGCCAGCAAAGTTGGCGTGCCCGTGGAAGCGCTTCGGTTGTTACTAACACTGCTAGCCGGTAAGTGCTTTTGAATTTATCTTTCATGTATCATATTATTTAAAGAGCTTCTTTCACCCTTCAGGTTATCCAATTGCTGCCATATACCGCAAATATATTGTGGATCAACCCTCGAAGCCGTTGCATCATATATTCTTTGCATTATGTGGCATAAGCCTCTGCTATTACAATTATGGCGTGGACACATATCATTCGCTTTTGGGCATTGTCACCACATTTGCTCTAGTTTACGTGCTACGCTCCAAGCCTCTCATTATGCTGAGCGTGAACTTTGTGTTCCACATGGGCTACCTACTACTAGGATACTATTATACTGCCAGTAACGAGTATGATATATTATGGACAATGCCACACTGTATATTGACGCTGCGCATGATTGGTTTTGGGTTTGACGTGAGCGATGGACTCAAGTCAGAGGAGCAGCTTTCCAAGGATCAAAAAGAAACTGCGCTAAAGGAGTTGCCTACACTGCTGGAACTCTTAGCATTTGCCTACTTCCCTAGTGGCTTTTTGGTTGGACCGCAGTTTCCTTATCGTCGCTATAGAAGCTTTATCAATGGCGAATATCGACAGTATGAAGGCTGCGTGAACGCGGGTCTGAAACGCTTGGGCATGGGCGTGCTCTACTTGGCCATATGCCAAGTGGGCTTAATGATTTTGCCTGATACATATTTCCTAACACCAGAATATGCGGACAGGCCATTTATACTACGCATCTTTTATCTGGGTTTCTGGGCCAAGTTCTCACTTTACAAATACATATCGTGCTGGCTGCTGACAGAGGGCGCGCTAATGAGCATTGGCTTCAGCTACAAGGGACAGGATGCGGAGGGCAAACCGGACTGGTCCGGATGCAGCAATGTAAAGCTTATGTTGCTGGAAACGGGCAATACCATGCAGCATTATGTGCAGAGCTTCAATGTGAACACAAACCAATGGGTCGGACACTACATATTCAAGCGTCTCAAGTTTCTTAACAATCGCAACATTAGCTACGCGGCTGCACTGGGCTTTCTAGCTGTCTGGCATGGCTTCCATAGTGGTTACTATATGTCTTTCCTCATGGAATATATGATTGTTACTGTAGAGAAACAGGTAAATGTTTGACTGTATAACCCCACCATAACTTTATTACTAAATATTGTCATTTTAGATTACTAATGCTTATACCAAGAACGTGCTGCCGAAATATGGTGAAACTTTAGAAAACTCCAAGATTTATGCTGTGCTATACTTCATCTGCCTAAAGTCCTATAATATCGTCTATATGGGCTGGTGCCTAACTGCTTTTGTTTTTCTCAAATACGAACGCTGGATTACTGTGTTCGGTGCTGTCAATTACTTTGGCTTTATCTACATGATTATATGGGTAGCTGCCTATAACGGTTACCATTACTTTAAGCATAAGGTAAACGCAACGCGGCCGGTAAGGAAAGAGGATTGAATGCTACTATTGATTGCCAAAAGAAACTAACCAAATCATTGTACCGTTTAAAAACTAATTTTACTCGAGATTCGTTAAAAAATATAGCTTGTAAATTTAATTTCCAGAAATTGAAAACAAATTTTCAAATCAAATGCCTAGTCAGTAAAAATAATTGTTTGCTTTTAACGGCGCTCAGACTTATAATTTAACAGCGAGTAAAGACAATTTTATACCTTAAAATAATATATATTTTGATATACGCTCACAAATTCTAGAAAAGCCATGAAAAGTGCAAATGTAATTAAAAGTAAATAAAAGCAATACTATTCAAAATAATTGTAGATACTTTTACAAATTTGAGCTCAGTAAAATATACTAAAGAAATAAATTTCAAGATTGATATTTTGCTCTTTTTTTTTAAACATTTATTGAAGCTCACAGTATGAATTATCTTGAGAATGATTAGGGAATATATGATATTTAAAATCTAATGCTCCATGGGCTGGGAATCGCCGGCACCAACTTCAGTGCGACGCTTGGCGCCGCTGCCAGTCGACTCTTCCGCATGCTCTGTGATCTCGCTAAACATGTAATCATCCTGGTACTCCTTCAGTATCTTACTCGAACGATTCTCATCCAGAAACAGCGAATACACCTTCTTCACATCCTCTGTGTTTACCTCAGTGGCCTTGCGACGACGGCAAACCAGATTAGCTGTAGTAATTAGTTGTATGGCATAGCGTAAGCTAGTGTCTGTGGCAATGCGTGTAAGAATGGTTAAAGCATCGGGATGCATAATGCAGTCCTCCTCCTCGCAGCGTATTTTCAGTATTTCCTTGACCTCCTTCTCGGTGTAGGGGACAGTGCGTATGATGATCATACGGTCTAGCAAATCAATGGGGATGCCATGCGGACTGCGATAGTTGGTGCCGCGAATACGTGTAATACCACGGTTGGTAGCCATGACCACCACCGGAGCCATGTCCGACTCTAGAGCGCGATTTAAGTATGAGAAGCATTCAATGTCCAGCATATGCACCTCATCAATGAACAAGACGCCCGGATTGATTTCGGCCTTGCCCTCCTCACGCCACTCCAGCACCTTGTTGTTGATTTGATCACGTACTTCCTGCTTAATCTCGCCAGTATCGCCCGAGAATAGAGCTAGAAATCCGTGAGTGCGGCTATTGATCACATCGATCTCATGCAATGTCACTGTGTGCACGACTTCCTTACGCTTCTGCAGTTCTCCTTCTGGGCACTGCACGAAGCGCGTCTGCGCTCCAGTAGCATCGTAGTCACGAGCACGAGTGAAGCTGCGTCCCAGCTTGTTTACCTTGCCGGATGCCTTATCGATTGTAATGACGTCGCCAGCTTGTATCTTTTCTTTCATAAAGCACTCTATGATCTTGTTACCCAAATCGTAGTTGGTCTCCATTTCGGTAGTTTTCAGTGTAACCTTTCCCACCTTTTGGCCAGTGCCGGTAGCTGGTCGCTCAATTTGTATTTCAACCACCTCACCTTCAATTATCTCTGTCTCCTCCTTGATACGCACGCCAATGCTCTTGCGCAGCGCCTGCGACAAAGCCTCTGTCTTGCTCATTTCCAGCGAGTATATTTCCGAGCCAGACATACTTGTAAATGGCGTCTCCGTGCCCAACGCTTGTGCCATACCCACAGCGATTGCAGTTTTGCCGGTACTTGGCTCGCCGGCTAGCAAAATACAACGTCCAGCTATTTTGCCCTCGCGCACCATTTGCACCACCACCCCAGCAGCACGGCGAGCATCCTTCTGTCCCACCATGCCCTGGGAAACAGCGCGTGCTTCCAACACATCGTCAAGTCCCAGACCGCGAATGTGTGAATGCGCGCCAATACGCTCAATGCGAGTAATGTCGCGCACTTCGATTTTCTCAGTTTCCGCCATGATTTTCAGTTAATAATTGTACCAATTTTATTACAGAATAACTTTTTTGTACTTGTTTGCAAGGCGTCAACAAATTTAATGAAATTCAAAGTGTTTTTGTTACCGAGCAACAGAAAACAAAACGCCGCATGCTCGATTTCAAAGTAGTGTTGTTGAGAACACTGTGCTACAAATTGTTGCAATTGAGATGCCATGTGATTTTCGCAAAACGAATATTTTGGCTTTTGTAATCCTTAAATAAATGATTGTGTGTATTAATTTTAAGTAGTAATAGAAATTGACTAATACAAATTTTACTCAAAACAAACAATTTTCAGCAGTCATTAATTTGTTTCATAGTGTAGGCTTAACATTCAACAAATTCTGCTAAGTATATCGATATCTATCGGCAACCTCCACGTTCAGTGGTAGGGCTGTCGCTGGCGAAGTATTTTTTACACACAAAAGGGCCATCTGTTTTGTATAGTAAAATAATATAGAGGAATGCATGTAATATAGGCGTGTTCAATGTAAAATATGAAGAGTGAAATAACTGAGCTTATGTAACGAATAATGATCTAGCAAAAGCCAACATTAAAACAAATTTCACGTTCACAACGATCGGTCACCGGATGCGAATAACTGTAAAAGCTTTGTCAGTGCCCCAGAAATTATGACAGCTACGGCAGCAGAGTCTGCAACAGAAGCGAGCAAAATGCTCGAAGCAGCGTTACAGCAAATGGATGGGATTATATCAAATTCACCACAGCTACAGTCAGGAGCAACAACGGCCGCTTCGCTAACCAGTTTCTGTGAGCGTAATTTGATTTCCGCCACCAATGTGCTATCAACAGCCAAAACACTGGCGTTGGCGCTGCAACAGGTGAGTCAGCGACTTACGCTCTATATTGACATAAGCATAAACTAAATATGCTGATATGCCTATTTTAGGTTGGTTTGTCCGCACCAGCCCCAGATCCCGTGACGGCGGCTATAATTAGCGATTGGCTAGAGACACACATACCGCGACAGGATTCCGATGAGCGTATGCGTCGCCTGCAGCGCGACAAGGAGGGTTTGGCGTTGCAATATCAAATGCTCGCCGAGCGTGTGTCCGAGCAAGCGGATAGAATAATAGAGCTAGAGGGACTGCTGACGGAAAAATCGCAGCAGCTCTGCAACAAAGAGGAGCAACTGCAGCGTCAAATGATATCACGCTCGGCGCTGGAAACACAGAAATTAGAGCTGATGAGTGCCTTAAGTGAACTGAAGTTACATCGCACAGCACTGGAGTGTGAAAATGAAGTAAATGCAGCCGCACCCTATGGCAGCATGGGCAATCTACAGCAGAAGAGTCGACTGCCAGATGGCACGCTAGCACCCAAGACGCCACCCTCTGCTCTGCGTCATCAGATCAAGCCGCAGTTTCATAGTCTGCCGCGTTCACATGGCGGTAAGCAAACGTCGCGTTTACAGACGAACAACAATAACAATCGTACGCTGGATGTGAATGCCAACAGCAGTGGCAAGCAACGCAACGTGGCCTTTGCCTCCAATGAACAAATCTTAATCGACGACAGTGTGCTAAGCGACGGTGCAGCTGCCCATGATGATGGCAACTCAATGTACTCCAGTTTCATATCCCAAACGACATCAACATATTCGCCAAAACTGCGCGAACGTTCTGTGCGCGGCTTGCGCAATATTCTAGGCAAGCTGCGACGCAGCAACAGCAGCACCTGCGAACTAACTGCGCTGGAGCAGGCAGATCCTGAAGAGTTTCGACGTGGTGGTGCACGTGCTACAGCTGGCGGACGCATCGAATGGAGCGCTCAGACGCCCATGTTCAATGAGGCAGACAAGCACTATAGCAGCTGGAATGCACAGGAAGTGTGCAACTGGTTGGCACAAATGGGACTGGGCTGTTATCAGGAAAACTGCAGGTGAGTAAAGATGCAATATAAAATGTAAAATATTTGAATTTAATAACATTTCTATTTTAGAAAATGGCTTAAAGCTGATCCTGCCATCTGTTTCTTCAAAGCTTCGCCAGTTGACATCGAACGTGAATTGCATTTAAAATTGTCGTTGCATCGCAAGAAAATTCTGTTGGCCATTGATGACCTCACCGGCAAGGAGTTTGATTTGCTGACACTTAAGGCTGCCAACTTGGATGTGGGCTGGGTGCTGCGCTGGCTAGATGACATTGGCTTGCCGCAGTATAAGGACCACTTTCTGCAGGCCAAGGTAGATGGACGCATGCTGCATCGCCTGACGCTGGAGGATCTATCACATTTGCACGTCAGCTCCTGTCTGCACATAGCTTCCTTGCGCTGTGGCATTCTATGCATGCGTGGCATGAACTGGAATGCTGAGGGTCTAATACGGCGTTCCACCAAGCTTACCGATACTGCCGAGGAAGCTCCGGGCACCGGCAAGGAAAACGTAGAGCTCTGGACAGCGCATCGCGTCATGGAGTGGCTCAAGACCATTGATCTGTCTGAATATGCGCCCAACTTACGTGGCGCTGGCGTTCATGGCGCACTCATGATGTACGAGCCGCGGTTTAATGCGGATCTGCTGGCCGATTTGCTGTCTATACCGCCGAGCAAATCGCTGCTGCGCCGTCACTTGGCCATGCACTTCAAGGAGCTAGTGGGTCGCATCATTATACATGCAAAACGCGACGCCGAAGATGCGCCCGGCTATCAGCCATTGACAATAACTGCCAAACTCAAGCCAGCCAAGCGTTCGCAGTTTACGCTTAAGCGCCGCAAGAGCACCAAGGGTCAGTCCGAGGTGGACTGGCAGGATTTTGTGTGCCCAATGAATGCCATGGCACCGGTGCTAACCGCTGCTGGCGACACCACAATCGAGCACGATGGCTCGCTAAGCTCAAACTGAGCAGATAGAATACAAGTAATTATAACTATGCATTGTATTGTTAATGTAGTTTTAAGCGCCAAGACCCTAATTGGATTAACTGCCCCTTGGAAGCAATCACCAAACATATATAGACTAACAGTGTCTAAACTGTATTAGCAAGAATTTAAATTTACACTTGAAATTGTAAAGCAATTTGTTTTTAACATAAGGACCAAGCGTTGAGAGCTGTAAATGAATCAAAACAAAACACTTTTAAAGTTACTCATGAAGTTTAGACAAAGTTTGCTCAATTTTAAGTAAATTAATTTACAGCTCTGCTAGCAATTATAACATTACTTACATTTATATGAAAATTTTTGGACATTTATACAAGCGAGCAAGTCTTCCAACACTAAAGTATTGCATGCATATACAAATCTGGCCTGGTGAACAAGCCCAACTGGCATTACGCACACATTTATACCATATTATTATTGTTTTTTTCGAGGTTCATATTTTTACTGACCCAACCCACTGTACGTATACTTAATAAAACGATTTTGTATCAACCAGCTGATTTTAGTTAAACATTTAGTTTATTTGTTAACAATAACAATGCTACATGTGCTCAAGGACTAGAAGCGTGGCGGTGCTCAAGGACCATGGCACGCTTGGACGGCATCAGCATACACATATACATATACATAACCATATAAACTATATAGATATTGATATTGAGCTTAAATCTAACAATCTTTGGCAGTGCTTGCGTTGTTCAAATATTTACTACGCCCTATGCTAGATGGCCTTGTTGGTTTCCTCCACGCCCCCCAATGTCATTTGTCCCGCCAGCAGTTGCTCTATGCGCGGCTCATTGGGCTTGGACAGATCGCTTTCGGGTATATGATCCTTCCAGTTGCGAAACAGATAACGTGTGAATTTCTTCAGTTGTCTGAACTTGCAGTAGGTGGCCCCCTCTGCCGACTGCAACTGTTGCGTTTGTATGAGGAAACCCTTCTCCTTGAATGTCTTTTCTAGCTTCTCGCGCTGCTTGGAGCGCCGGGAAGCTCGTCGCTTGCTGACCGGCCTGGGACTTGAGCTCTGCTCCAGACGTTGCTGGTACTCCTCGTTGTGGGTCAAGGTCAAGGGACTTTGGGAGTTGGTGTAACTGGCAGGACTTTGAGGCGCTACTGGGGCCAGACTGCTGGACATGAGCAGCGATGTGGTGGGCGACTCGGCTGGTATATGCAACAGCTCCAGGCTGAGATCCGTCGATGGTGGTGGTATATCAACGTAGAGCTTATCCTGCTGATTAGCCTGCTGGTGTTGCTGCTGCTGCTGCTCCCGTGAGATGAACTCATAGCCACGCATGGCGCGATCGCCGGTGCCATTGTAGTAGCGATAATTGCCCTCTGCATCCACCGAGAGCATCTTCTTCTCCTGCAACGTGGGCCTGGCGCCGCCCGTGAACTTGAACTTGCAAATGCTCACCTCAGTGGATGGACTCGAGGAGTGATCAGCCTGCGGCGGCGGTATAAAAATAGCAGAGCGCTTGCGCTTGGGAGTCAATGGTTCGCTGGCTAATGGCTGCTCCAACGGCTTAGTCGTTGGGCTGTTGGCAAAGAAGCCACTGGGTATGGGAATCTTAAGCGACAGTTGGTTGTCTTTTTCAATCGTCTGGACGGGCACACCCATGAGCTGCTGATAGTACAAGCCCACGGGTTGCAGCAGCAGCTTGGCCGCCACGCGCGGCTGTTGCTCCTGTGGCAAGTCCAGCGACAGCGGCGTGACACGATCTGTTGTGGGCGTAGTGGTGGCGCTGGTTGAAGGCTTGTCGCTGTCGCCGCTGGAGATGGAATAACGATCGCTAGACTGATCACGCAGACAAAGATTCAGCGGCTCCTCCGCCAGCTGTGCGGGCCGCACTGCCTGTCCCTGTGACTTGCCGACAGTGGTGGGCAGCTGTGGCAAGGCTGTTGTGGCTGCCGCAGGTATAATGGTGCCATAGTTCTTGTAGATCAGATGGCAAATGTCCGCTTTCTTGGGCTTGCGTCCACGTCGCGGCTTATAATTGTTCAAGGTTATCTCACCCATGTAAGGCAAGTCCTCATATTTGATTGCAGCACGCTTGGAGCTGCTGCTGCGGCTGTTACTGCTGCTGGGCTCTGTAGTTGCAACAGTTGTGGCAAGGTTAGTTGCTGCTGGCTTGACTGCGCCCTGAGCCTGTTGCTGCCGCTCTGCGCTGCGCTGCAGCTCGGCAATGGTGCGGAGCCAACTGCGCACATTCTCATGCGATTGGTTCGCAGCTGGCGGCGTGGGCGTGGCCTTTGCAGCTGCACCTGCTGCAGATGCTGGCTTTGACGCCTGCCGCGCCTGCGTGGCCTCATAATGCGCTGCGTACTCTGCCGGCAGCGCCTGATGATGAAAGCGCAACTTGACGGCCCCGTTCTGTCCCGCACGCTTCTTCGGCTTGCTTGCGCGCGTCCGGCTGTTTGGCTCCGGCTGGATTGTTGTGGGTTTGGGCATTTTTCGTGCGTTCATTAGATTCGCTTTGAGCTGCTGTTTGGTCAGGCTGCTGCAGGTGCCATTGTGGCTGGCGCGTTGTTGTTCGCACTTGCGCGCTAGCAACGTCTTGAAGGGATGATCGGTGTCCTCATCATGCGCCACATTGTGCGCGCCATGTGAGATGAGCGGATCTTCGGAGCTCTGCAGCAGCAGCTTATTGCTGTGCAGATTTACAATCGCTGCTGCGGGCTGCCAGCGCTCCGAGTCGTGCTCCAACTTGATGCAGGGCAGCAGGTGCGGGTGGTGGTTGCTGTTGCTGTTGTTGTTGGGCTCACAGGTATTAAAGGCGTGCGCTTCTTCCTGCATGCTGCAAGCTGCAATAAGGACAAGCATATTAATTTCATTTAAAATATTTAAAAATAAATCAACATACTGCAAAACTGTTTCTTGAGATTAAATATATATTAATTATTTATTTATTGCTTATTTAGAATCAGTCTTAAAGCACTATATAAATTATAATTGATCTTGGATTTTAGCTAAATTAGTAATTAATAAAAAAATAAACAAAAATAAATTGCATAAAAAAAACACACACATTTTTGTAATTGATAACACTTAACAAGTGTTTCTTAGCGAGTGTCTACTGTTGGCTTAGTTACTGCTAAGCCCTTAAGATACATCAATTGATCACTTGTTATTGTTTTTGTTATTGTTTGAGGCTAAACACGCCGGCAGACGTCGCCTGCTGTCACCAGCAATGTTGGCTGTTAGCTGATCTCGCATCCGTATCCGTCCGCACACGGGAATTCTATTTAAATGCTCTATGAGCTGGCAAGTGGCGCACTCTCGCACACACACACACACACACATACATACATGTATACAAAATTGCGCTAGAGCTAAATTAGAGAACGGCGAACGCATTGCGCTCTGAAACTGAAATTTGTTTTTGTGCTTTGAAATTCGATTCCCTTAGCGAAAGTATATGGCCATATAAGGCTTAAACGCATGCCACATGCAGCATGTGACTGCGTCCATATATAAGTGTGTGTGTCTGTGTGTGTGTGTAACCCGAATGTTTATTTATTTATTTAATTTGAAATACTTAGTCCAATTTTTAGTTGCCATTACCTTTTTTTAGAATTAATTTAGCTTTAAGTCTACGGCTCCTAAAATTCAGTCCAATTGGGTTCGATTCAGTCTACATATATTGCCACGATCTTAACGTTCGGTTCACGCGTCCAACTAACTAACGGAATCGCAGCATCGCCATCTCGCGCGTGTACATCGTGTTGACATCCAAAACTCAACTAGTTGCGGGAAAGTCACGAAAAGCATTTTTTTTATTTGCTGTTTGCTTGAAAATATGCTCCTTAGATGGATCTCAGCCGGAGACGCAGACGTAACGTAGACGGCGGCGGAGAGCGCACAGTACACCCCACACACAATGGCACAGAGGGAAAATCGCGCTAGTGGCATAGACGGTTGGTTGAGGTTGAGCAAACCAAAATGAAAATCAAATTAAATTCTTCAGACGCTCTTCTCGGTGCGTTGTCGTGGTCTTGTGTATCTGTATTTAACGCCAAACACGAAGATATTTCGTGTATTCAATTTTAGAAATATTCAACTTGTTGCCGCCGCTCTGCTTTGCGTCCATAAAGCGCCTCAGCGCCCCCAAACCCCCCTTCACACGCGCCCAGCGTCCGAGCAACAAAGAAATAAATAGAAATAGACGTATAAAAGAATTTCTTATTTTAAACAAATATTTCATTCATGAACATTTTTTGTTGCTCTGCCAAAATATGGAAACTTGAAAATTTCAAATCTAAACCTCTTATGCTCTCCAAGTATTGGTAGACAAATAATATTCTTAAACGCTTAATTTACTGCAAAATTCTTTGTACAGGGTATTTCATGGCTTATGCTTTGCCATTATGCAACTTTGTTTCTCTTTGTAATGATGCTACGCATAGGTGATCGTTCAGTTGTGGCGCGTTTATAAATAGCACATATACATACATACTTAAGTACTAGCTCGCGATGTCCAAGACATCAGGTTAGGCCAATTGGATGGTAAATTGCCTTGCGCCTGCCCGAGGTGGGGTGGGCGTGTGTGCAAGTTGCATCTCTTGGCTTATTACAAACGCAAAAGGAAAAGTTATCTGTAAATAGATGAGGCGCTGAAGTTGTTTTATTTCGGGCACACTCAATAAATGGGTCACAGTGGTTTGGTTTCAAAACAAAAATACATTGATAGCCAATACGCACACACAGACGCACACCTTTCGTTTTAATTCGTTTGTAAATAAATAAATATATATTTCTTCTTAGAGCCGAACAAGAAGTGTAGATTCTAATGAGCTAAGCAGCACTTAACGCTTATTTGTGACTCATAATTGCAGGTTTGTTGGCTGGCTGCACTTACATAGGTGAGATATGTAGAGATATGTTTTTGTATGTGGGTGGGCAAGTTTAAGAAAAACAAATGTGCAATGGTGAACCAACTTCTCGAATTCATCTACTAATATTTACATAGCATATAGAATCTGACGGTAGACAGACGTCAGACGGTAGACGAAGCTGAGGCTTACATCACCGTACAGACATTGGAAGTGGCCAACTGTATGGCAGTAGGTTGAGTGGCTTGGTAGTATTTGGCCAGCCGTAAAGTGAATATTGCACATCTATTTTGTATTGTGCCACAGTTTCTGAGCATACATACTTATTTATAAATGACATTCAATAGCAATTTTATTCAATACCTGCTTACGGTTACGTACATATTTGTATTTATGGCCATAACTGCCACTTTGGCCGCCTACGCGCTTACGTTAGTTCAAAGAACAGCACAGACCGCAACACGTTCAGTAATAGGAGAGCGGAGAGTGCGAAGTATGAAGAACGCGGCGCATGCTTTTGTCACACAAAACGAAATTGTTGCGGCCCTAAATTCATTTTGCACTTGATTTGGCAAAAAGGTTCGCAAATAGCTAATTAATTATGTTTTATATTCAACGCACACAATTTCAAAAAGCTCGTTTCACTATTTAGTGCACTTTAAACGCAACGTTAAACTATGAGCATGTACATATTACGAATATTATTCACGGCGGCATTGCGACTGCGCTGCGAGCTTGCAAAACAATTTTTAACGGACATTAGAAATTCGCATGCGCACAGCTGATCGAACAGAGTTGCCGAGCTTGATATGCATACGTATTTTGTTTAAATAGTTTTATAACGGTTACAGTGCCAAATTAATTTGGTTATTCCTTTATTAATTAATTAATTGTATACATATTAATTTCATTTATTTTTAAATTGCGTGAAGTACTTTATAATAGAATATTTTAATCATTTACAATTTAATATATTTATATAATTCATTTTAAATTTCCTTTAACTTACAGCCTTTTCAATACTTTTAAGACGTTTGCGTTCACATTCTTCATGTAATTGCTTATCAATATTTCTTAATATAGCTTTAAGCGTAGCGTTATTAAACTTATACTCTTGATGGGACTTATTTGGCTGCAAACCTATGGCATTGGAATTTAATATATGCTAGATTGCGTAGGGCTAAGCTAAAAAGACCTTTTGTTGCTGATGTAACAACCTCTTGTTTCTGATGTAACTATATTTGTAACAAAATAAAGTTGGCTGCATTGTTTTTTGCCATAGCAATAATCTTGTTGATATTTAATAGGTCTCAAATTTTACGCATTTTTTAAACTACAGCTAGATGCCTTTGATTCCTGATGTACAAACGAACAACATTTGGTTTCTGATGTACAATATAAACAAACTTTGGTTGCTGATGTACAAAAGAAAAACCTTTGGTTGTTATGTACAAACAAACACCTGTTGGTTGCTGATGTACAAAATAAACAACCTTTTGTTGCTGATGTACTAAATAAACAGCCTTTGGCTGCTGATGTACAAAATAAACGACCTTTGGTTGCTGATGTACAAAAGAAACAACCTGTTGGTTGCTGATTTGTAACCAAAAGGGGGGGGAAAACAAACATTTGGTTGCTGATTGTACAAATAAACAACATTTGGTTGCGGATGTACAAAATAAACAACGTTTGGTTGCCATGTACATAAAATAAAACAACCTTTCTTGCTGATGTAAAAATAAAACAACCTTGGTTGTTGATGCTTACAAACAAACATCTTTGTAGCTGAATGACAAAATAAACAACCTTTGCTTGCTGATGTACAAAATAAAACTTTGGTTGCTGATGTGCAAAAGAAACAACATTTGGTTGCTTGATGTACAAAAAACACCTTTGGTTGCTGATGCACAAAATAAACAACATTTGGTTGCTGATGGTACAAATAAACAAACAGGTTGTTTTGATGAACAAAATAAAACAACATTGTGGTTGTTGATGTACAAATAATAACATTTGGTTTTTGATGAACAAAATAAACAACATTTGGTTGTGATGTACAAAATAAACAACATTTGGCGTTGCTGATGTACAAAATAAAACAACCTTTGGTTGTTGATGTACAAATAAACAACATTTGGTTTTTGATGAACAAAATAAACAACATTTGGTTGGTTGATGTGACAAAATAAACAACATTGTTGTGCATGTACAAATTAAACACATTTGGTTGCTGATGTACAAATAAACAACATTTGGTTTTTCTGATGTACAAATAAACAACATTTGGTTGTTGATGTACAAAATAAACAACATTGGGTTGCTGATGTACAAAATAAACAAACCTTTGGTTGCTGAATGTTGCAAAAGAAAAACATTGGGTTGCTGTATTACAATAAACAACTCTTGGTTGCCTGATGACACAAATAAACAAATTTGGTTGCTGATGTACAAATAAACAACATTTGGTTTTTGATGAACAAAAAAACAACATTCTGGTTGTTGATTGTACAAAATAAACAACATTTGGTTGTTGATGAACAAAATAAACAACATTGGTTGTTGATGTACAAAATAAACAACATTTGCGTTGCTGATGTACAAAATAAAAACCTTTGGTTGCGGATGTACAAATAAACAAACATTTGGTTTTTGATGACAAAATAACAACATTTGGTCTAATGGCGACATCAGAATCTGTGGCGATTACAAGGTTACATTAAACAAACATTTGGTTGCTGATGTACAAAAATAAAACAATTTGGTGCTGATGCTACAATAAACCAACATTCGGTTTTTGATGAACAAAATTAACAACAGTTTGTGCTGATGTACAAAAATAAACAACCTTTGGTTGCTAATGTACAAAAAACAACATTTGTTTTTTGATGAACAAAATAAACAACATTTGGTTGCGGGATGCTACAAAGATAAACAAACATTGGTTTGCCTGATGTACAAATCAAACACATTTCTGGTTGCTGCAATGTACAAAATGAACACTACACCTTTGGTTGCCTGATGTACAATTAAACAACATTTAGGTTCGCTGATGTACAAATAAACAACATTTGGTTTTTGATGAACAAAATAAACAACATTTTGGTCTGTTGATGTTACAAAATAAACAACATTGTGCTGATGTACAAAATAAACAACAATTGGTTGCTGATGTACAAATAAACAACATTTGTTTTTTGATGAACAAAATAAACAACATTATGGTTGCTGATGTACAAAATAAACAACATTTGGTTGTTGCTGATGTACAAATAAACAACATTTGGTTATTGATGTACAAAATTAAACAACATTTGGTTGCTGATGCTAACTTAAACAACATTTGGTTGCTGATGTACAAAATAAACAACCTTTGGTGGCTGATGTACATGGGAGCAGCGCAGCCGTTGCGATCTACACAAAAGAAAACAACACTTGGTTGCTGATGTACAAATTAAACAACATTTGGTTGCTGATGCTAACAAAGAAACAACCTTTGGTTGCTGATGCACAAAATAACAACATTTTGTTGCTGATGGTACAAATAAACAACCTTGGTTGTTGCAGTGTACAAAAAAACAACGTGTGGTTGCCGATGTTACTAAATAAACAACCTTTCGTTGCTGATGTACAAAATAAAC
The DNA here is from genome assembly GCF_011750605.1 of Drosophila busckii. Classification (NCBI taxonomy): domain Eukaryota; kingdom Metazoa; phylum Arthropoda; class Insecta; order Diptera; family Drosophilidae; genus Drosophila; species Drosophila busckii. Next base: position 16,160,563 of record NC_046606.1, on the reverse strand, counting down.
AACCTTTGGGTTGTTGATGTACAAACAAACATCCTTTGGTTGCTGATGAACAAAACTGAACAACCTTTGCTTGCTTGATGTACAAATAAACAACCTTTGGTTGCTGATGTACAAATAAACAACATTTGGTTGCTGATGTTACAAATAAACAACCCTTTGTTGTTGATGTACAAAATAAACAACGTTTGGTTGCCGATGTACTAAATAAACAACCTTTCGTTGCTGATGTACAAAATAAACAACCTTTGGTTGTTGATGTACAAACAAACATCCTTTGGTTGCTGATGAACAAAATAAACAACCTTTGCTTGCTGATGTACAAAATAAACAACCTTTGGTTGCTGATGCACAAAATAAACAACATTTGGTTGCTGATGTACAAATAAACAACCTTTGGTTGTTGATGTACAAAATAAACAACGTTTGGTTGCCGATGTACTAAATAAACAACCTTTCGTTGCTGATGTACAAAATAAACAACCTTTGGTTGTTGATGTACAAACAAACATCCTTTGGTTGCTGATGAACAAAATAAACAACCTTTGCTTGGCTGATGTACAAATAAACAACCTTGGTTTGCTGATAGCACAAACATAAAACAACATTTGGTTGCCGAATGTACAAATAAACAACGCTCTTGGTATGTTGCATGTACAAAATAAACAAACGTTTGGTGCCATGCTACTAAATAAACACCTTTCGTTGCTGATGTACAAAAATAAACAACCTTTGGTTGTTGATGTACAAAACAAACATAAATAATCTTAATAAGGCGAATTAACAACCTTTGGTTGCTGATGTACAAATAAACAACCTTTGGTTGCTGGATTGCAAAAGAAACAACATTTGGTTGCTGATGTACAAATAAACAACCTTTGGTTGCTTGATGCACAAAAATAAACAAACCTTTGGTTGTAGTGACAAAATAAACAACCTTTGGTTGTTGATGTACAAACAAGACAAACTTTGGTTCCTGATGTACAAATAAACAACCTTTTGTTGTTAGGTACAAACAAAACAAAACATTTGGGTGCCTGATGTACAAAAGAAACAAACCTTTTGGTTGCTGATGTGTAGCAAAATTAAACAACCATGTTGGTTGGCGGATAGTACAAAAGAAACAGACCTTTGGTTGCTGATCTCAAAATAAACAACCTTTGGTTGGTGATGTACAATTTGTAACAAATTAAGAGTTAGTAACAGCAACAAAATAAACAACAATTTGGTTGCTGATGCACAAAATAAACAACCTTTGGTTGCTGATGTACTAAAATAAACAACCGTTTGGTTGCTGATGTGCAAAAGAAACAACATTCTTTGGTTGCTGATGTACAAATAAACAACCTTTGGTTGTTGGATGCACAAAATAAACAACCTTTGGTTGCTGATGTACAAAATAAACAACCTTTGGTTGCTTGATGTACAAAAGAAACAAACCTTTGGTTCCTGATGTACAAAAGAAACAACCTTTGGTTGCTTGATGTACAAATTACAAAAGAAACAACCTTTGGTTGCTGATGAACAAAATAAACAACATTTGGTTGCTGATGTACAAAATAAACAACATTTGGTTGCTGATGTACAAAATAAACAACATTTGGTTGCTGATGTACAAATAAACAACATTTGGTTTTTGATGAACAAAATAAACAACACAGTTCGTTATTGATCAAAATAACAACATTTGGTTGCTGATGTACAAACTAACAACCTTTGGTTGTTGATGTACAAAAGAACAACTTTTGGTTGTGATGTACAAAAGAAACAACCTTTGGTTGCTGATGTACAAATTAAACAACATTTGGTGGCGGATGTACATTAAACAACATTGGTTTGCTGAGGTACAAAAATAACAACATGTGGTGCTGATGTACAAATAAACAACCTTTGGATAAAAAATGTACAAAAATAAACCAACATTTGGTTGCTGATGTACAAAAAAAAAAACTTTGGTTGCTGATGTACAAACAAACAACCTTTGGTTGCTGATGTGTAAAACAAGCAACTATTGGTTGCTGATGTACAAAAGGAACAACATTTGGTTGCTGATGTACAAATTAAACAACATTTGGTTGCTGATGTAAAATAAACAACATTTGGTTTTTGATGAACAATAAACAACAATTTGGTTGCTGATGGGACAAAAATAAACAACATTTTTGTGCTGAGTTACAAAATACTCGTTGGTGCTGATGCTCAAAAGAACAACCTTTGGTTGCTGATGTACAAAAGAACAACCTTTGGTTGCTGATGTACAAATTAAACAACATTTGGTTGCTGATGTAAAATAAACAACCTTTGGTTGCTTGATGTACAAAAGAAACAACTTTTGGTTAGTACAAAAAACAACCTTTGGTTGCTGATGAACAAAATAAACAACATTTGGTTGTGATGCACAAAATAAACAACCTTTGGTTGTGATGTACTAAATAAACCAAACCCTTTGGTTAGCTGATGTGCAAAAGAAACAACATTTGGTTGGCTGATGTACAATATAAGCAACCTTTGGTTGGCTTATGTACAAAATAAACAACCGTAGGTTTATGATGTATAAGAGAAACCTTTAGTTGCTGATGTACGTTATATTCCAATTGGTTGTAGACTACAAGTTATGATTTCTTACCAGTGTATTTATACTAGTTGGCAACCGTAGCTGTTTAGCAAAGATTCGAACCAAACTGGAAAAGATTGCAATTGGACATTCTTCTTGTTTTTGCTTTTGTTTTGTGTTATTTTATTCATTGAATAATTTAAATATTTTTCACATATAATATTATATACACATCATGATGTGAACAGGTAATGTATGTAAATATAGTTAGTTATTTGTTTATATAGTATGTAGTATGTATGTATTAGTTTGAAATGCATAGGTTGCTGCTCTCTTCTCAATACACAAATGCAACTTCACATTAATATTTATTATTATCGGTAAAAGCGCTAGATAGTTAAGTCATATTATACAATTACAGTTTTTTTTTTAGGTAAATCGGAGGTATTTCAGCATTTAGTTATTTTGGTTTGAAACAATCTTAAGTAAAATGAGCTTTTAATGTTTCCAGTTGATAAGATAAAGTATAGAATAAATGCTATAAATAAATTTATAGTTTTAAGTGTACACGTTGCTAATAGTACGTTACTTACATTTATAGTAGTTACCAAGTAAAGCAGTTACAGTTAGCTAACAGTTTTAGTTTGCCACTGAAGAGAACTAGCTAAGTCCTAAGTTATGTATATGCATTAAACATCAAAAATAGAATATTAACATTCATTAAGATCAACAGAAAAGTATTTGATGTATTTAGCCTAGGCGTAAATCGTTAACATTCATATACACATATACATAGATATATTTAAGACATATTTAAGACGCTTGACAGCGTTGACTATACATTTTATTTCTGCATAGATTTTAAACATATTTCTTTTTCTTTTCATATTGTTATAGACTGTCAGTCAGCACTTATGCTGACGCATTTGAAAAGGACAACTACAGCGGTACCAATTTGTCAACTGTCGCCAATACAAAGACGTTCTGGCTGTGGTCGCTCTTGGCAAAAAACTCGAAAGGGGCGGCGGCATGGCAAGTCCTGGTTTGGGGTTGGGTGCTGCTGCGCTATATGATTGACGACCCATTCACCTTAGGAAACACGCTGTTGAAATGTTTTATATTCATAATTATTTAAGAAATGCACACTTGAATACGCCACGTCAAAGGGCAACTGAAATGTCAACAACTTGCTTGACAGTTATGCAAGGACTGTGCGTCTCAAGGGACTAACGACATTCCTAAAATAAGAACAACACACGCATACACACATAAGTGGGTAATTACTTGAATGCAATTTGTATGAATGCTCGTTTTTAAAAGCAATCTGTGCTGTCTAGGAACTTTTGCTTGAGCTTGAGCTTGAGAAGGTAAACGAAGAGTTTAACAAATAAGGCGACAAAAATGTACGTGGATTGTGTTTATATATACTTAGATTAGTAGCTAGTTGTACAGTTATTTGTATTATATAATATACTAGGCGCTAAATGACGCACAGCTAAATTTTCAGTTTAACATTTAGCTTGTAGCATTTAGACTTAGTGCGTGTGCTCTACATAATTTCTTGTATACATTTTAATGTATTTATGTACATAGAGAGAGAGAGAGAGAGAGAGAAAGAGAGGGAGAGTTGCCTATATACCATATGTATGTATGTTTAGTTATACGTAGTTAAGCATATATTTTGCGAATATAGTTAGTTGCGTGCTCCCCGATGAGCAGAGTTTGCTTTTAACGTATGTAGTGCCACATGGCCGTGGGCTTGCGTGCATTGTTAATCATATCATGCCAGTGCTGGCACCCAGTTCCATTCTCCTGTGGTCCCAGGCCACAGCAGCCAATTTCCGTTGCCTCGCTGCTGCCGGCGCCAACGACATAGATCTGCATGTTGCACAAGCGTGTGGGTGGTGGTGTGTGGACGTGTGGGAGTAAGGGAGGAAATATTCGATTAAAGCGCAACAGCCACAATTAATTGACAATTTGGTTTGAATAAACTGCAATTTTGTTGCTCACCTCAATGGCCGCATTATGCAAATAATTCGATTGCAAATTAAATGTGAATGCCTCGTTCCACACGGGATTGGTTGGATCATCCGATTTGGTTATGCTGGTCTTTTTCTTCTTGATGCGCTTGCCATTTTGTATGAGATAAATCTGCGAATTAGAAATGCACATGCAATATTTGAACAAAAACATTGAAAGGTCAAAGCTGTTCGCAAAGTTGCCCCAAATAGAAACAATGTCAGCATAATATCTAAATTTAGTTTGTAGCTAATTTCATTATATACTTTTTTAATTAAAAAAGAGTGAAATAGTATCTAACACCAAGAGCATAGTCAGGTAAGGGTAACCACCAAATGCTAATAAATGTAAGTAAACATAATCAGATTGAAAAAAAGGATTAAAAGACTTGTGGAAAGTCCGTGTGCTTATTTAGAATTATTTTTAGTCATAGATTTTGAAAATTTTAAATATAAAATACATTATGACTAGTCATTAGATATACAAATATTTGTTTAAACATATTTTCTCAAACCTAAATATTTATATATAAATAAATATTTCAGTTGGCAGCTGATTTGGTTGAAAAGTTGGAATAAACTTAAAGACATTTAGTATTGTAGCTTATAAGCTATCTTATAATTCTAATTATGAAATAAATATAATTGATAAAACAATAAATTAAGGAGTAACTATGAACGGTTGCTCCGCGCTGAATTGGATCCTGACCACGCAGATATTTTAATTGAAAAACACTATTATGAATGTTTGTATCTTGAAAATAAAATATAATCTAGATGTATATAAGTTTACTTCAACAGCATTAATCGTTTTCAAATTGTGGCATATTTTTCCCAATCTTTTGAATCACTTTAACACTCCTACCATCTACATTATATTAAGCCAGGCTTACCTTCACATAAGGCTCCTGTGCAGTATCCAAATTTCTAGCTTTCATAATGACAATGGTGAGTCGTTCTGCCTGTGGCAAATAGTTGAGCGAGCACAAAAGCTCTGGGCGGTCCTCTTTTGGCTTCTTGGTGCGCAACAAGTCGCCCCAAATCTTACAAAAAATTTCAATTTATTATATTTGCAACTAATTGTAGTAATAAATACTTACCTCCACCGACTTGGACAGATCCAGTCCGTCTACGGAAATACGAACTTCTCCTATAATGTCGTTGTGTGAGTAGCGATCATAGTCCAGCACTTGCAGTATGAGCTCCTTGCCCTGGAGCTGATCGCGTGAGACAGGAAACTTAAAGTGCTGATCAAAGTAGGGATTCGATTCGCCGCGATGTATGTGCGTCTGACGCTTGCGATTGTCCACCTCCGGATGCAGCATGAGGCGCACATAGGGATCCCGAAAGCCGCCCTCCTCAATTGTGCTCAGATTGTGTGCTGAGAAAAATAGCGCAAGTTTAAAAAATTATTCTATAGTATAAACAGCTCGGGAGCTTACCCTCAATTAGATGTACAGTTAGATCGAACAGATGATAATCGTACTTGACACGTAAATGCAGACGGCCCACAGCATGACTGGTGCCCGGCGCTGTCAGATAGACGGGTCCATCGGGCATGCGATAGAGATCTGGCTGCAGTGCGCCCAGCGGTGAGGCAGGACCCACGCTGGGGTCAATGCCGGGCTGTGGACGAGGTGGAATAAGCAACGGCGACAAACAGCGTCCGCCGCTTACAATGACAGCCTTGCCACCAGCTGCTCCCACGCCAGCGCCAGCGAGCGATGCCAAGCTGCTCTGCGAAGGACTCGAGGTGCGTAGATCGCTGACGTCTGTGGAGGCCGGACTGCCGCAGCGAGCGTCCAGGGAAATGGTGCGCATGGGACTAGGCGAACGGGCCAGGTGATGGGGAAAAGCGGGCTCGCTGGGCAAGGAGCTGCGTCCGTCGGGTCCGAAGGTGCGTATTTGTGGCGAGGAGCCGCGATGAGCCTACAAAGGCAAGCAAATGTAAGCTGAGTTTATACATAGAGCAAAAGTCTGAGGCAATTACCGATTGTCTGGACGGTGCGCTGTCGACGCTGCTCTGGCTGGAGATCGAGGGTGTGCGCTGCAGACGCGGTGGGAAGGAACGGCTCTGATGATGCAAGTGCAATGGGCTGTGAAAGACTTCGGAGGGACCGCGAAGCGCATCCGCCGAGAGCGGATGATGGGGCAGACCATGATGCTGTGCAGCCGGCTGTATGGGCTGCGCCTCACGCGCTATGTTCACCTCCTGCAAGAAAAAGATTAATGAAAGCTGCATTAGCTTGACGCACACGGAGTTAGAGCTCGTTGCATTTGGTGGCACCTCAGAGTCCGTGGTCAAGTCGCAGCTGTCGCTAGTGCTGCCTATGCCGCTCGTTGTGGACGTAACCGAGGACGCCGACGGCGGCGGCGTCAGTTGCTGTGGCGGCGGAGTTTTCGATGTGGCAGCACCATCGATACCATCGCAGCCATTGCCGCTGCAACTGCCCTCATCGGCCGAATTGCGATCGAGCGTAACGCGACGCACTGCACCCACACGCTCCTTGGCCATGCGCGACCAAGACTCGATGCGCTTATGTGCCAGCCAACAGGCGGCCGGACCCAGACCGCTCATACTTAACCGCTTGCTTAACACTTATTATTTAACGAAGGCTCAGTGCGCACTGGCTAATTGTGTGAAAGAGAGAGCGAGTTAGACTCGTATTCAAAGCTGGCTGCTACGAAACTGTTGCGTGGTCTATGCATTTGATTAGCCTCTGCCCGAAGGACAAAACAAAACTCTGCGTCCATTTGGTAATCCGCTTAAACCAACACAGGCGCACTTTATGTAAGCGCATGTGTGTGTGTTTGAGAGTGTGATTATGTGTGTGTGTGTGTGTGTGTGTGTGTAAGTATGTCACCATGTTGGGCGGCCATATGTTAGATGAGCACGCGTGCGGTTAGAGGTTCGTTGGCTGCCTTGAAATGGTATTAATTATGTACTGCTGAATACGCAGTTAACCTAGAAAACCACACACTCACACTTACACTCACACACACACACACACTCACAGCACTCATCACATTTGTCGTAGTAGGAGAGCAAAAGTTCTTGTTTTTTTTTCTAACTTTGTAGGTGTCAATTGTTGTGCTTGCCTTCAAAGATTGATGCGAAGCTAAGGCACAAAGCAAACTCCCAAGAGAGAAAGACAGCGAGAGAGAGAGAAAGAAAACCCGTTACGCGTAGCGTGGCAAAAGCTAAATGAAAATTCATTTGCAGTCACACCCAGTCACACATACATACATACATATGTACATGTCCATGTATATATGTGTGCAGCGGGGATGGGCATTTCAATTGAGGGATGAGATTGTAAACAATAAATGTATTTTCAACTATTAAATAAATTAAATGTACTTAAGCACGTGTAACAAATGACAACAAAACGCAGAACAAACGAACTTCAAGAATAATACGCTGCCTGCCAATAAGTGCGAGTGAGATGGCAATCGGCAAGGAGCAACCCTCAAATTAGTTCGGCAACATAAAAATCCATTCAACTTTTTCTGTTTTCATTTTTGATTTCAAAAGATTCATATGCTGACCGTATGTACATATGTATGTATAATTGTTTCCATGTATGTAGGGTGTGTTTTATTGCGTTATCAACAAATTGTACACAGACAACAAGTTTTTATTCGTCCTTACAATGATCATGTCCTCAAGCAACTATACGACTTACAAAAGTGTTAAGTTTGGAAATCGATTATATCAAAACAATATGCTGCATCTTAACTATTCTTTGCAATTTTATTAGACTCCAATGCCTAATTATTTTACTTAACAATATCCTGCATATCCTGATTGGTTTTTTAGGCGCAAATTACCAAATTCAATATAAAAATTTATAAAGTAAAATCGAATAGTATATCAAATAATATAATCTATACTTTGCTTGCGAGTTTTGTGAATTGCATTCATAAAAATTATTTCAATTATATATATGCCAAAATTTAAATGTTAGTCATTATTTCGACACATATATAATATATATAGTTTCTTAGCAAGTTGAATTGAGTGAAATATGTATTAGTTGCTTAATATAAAAATCTATATGCCAGAGTTTGATTTAATTGGTGGCACATGTGTAATTATAAATTTATCAGCTAATTATATTAATTTTATTATATTTTTTGTGAATTCAAACAACACGCATGCAGGTGGGGTGGATGCTGATAATCTGCGTGGCATGCAGCACACCCCCCGCTTGGCGATGTGGCAAAACCAACGCGGGCTTCATTCAAATGCAGCCAACCGCACCGTTGCTAATTGACACCTAACAGCAATCAAAGCGACAACAGGCCAGCCCACATTTCGACACTCACAGATACACACACACACACATACTAACTACACATGCAAGGCGCTAGCATATGCTGCATCTAAAAATGAGTGAAAATCGCTGCGAAATTGCGGCAAAAAGATTGTTGTGTGTGTGTTTTTTTTTCCGCTTTTGGCAAATGCGACCCAAAATAGCGGCCACACCCTCAGTTCGCGCTTAGCATACAAAAGGCGTTTTTAATAGTTTACCATTTTGCAGCTATCATTGCCATATAAATGTCAACCCCCAGAGAGAAAGACAGAGAGAGCCCCGAGGGTCGCGGGTAAGAGGGTACTTAGCCCAAGAGGGTAGCTGGCTGTTGTAGTTACGAGTACAGCACGACAATATCAAATTGAAATTTTCCACTTTGTTAATTTGTTAGGCTTTGATTAATGGTTTATTCATTGTTATACACTTCAAATCTAACATTCGTTTAAGCTTGCCATATTCATGACTGTTCGTGGCAGCGCTGCAGCAGCTTGGATAAGCCAGAGCATTACCTTTGTTTGTTTGAAACAAGAATTTAATAGAAAAACTTTGACCGGAAATTCGAATGCTGAAACAACAAACTGCGCTTTGCACTTGCTGCTAAACTTTCAAATGAACCCCAGAACACCACCCCACCCCACCCACATACACACACACACGCACACACACAGATACAGACACCTACTATCTGTCTATATGTGTGTGGCCACAAGCTTTTAGCTGAAATTGCTTGCATTACTCTCGCCACGCAGCAAACAATGCACAAAGTTCAGCTCTCAACTGTAAATAATTAGTTTGGCAAAGTCATTACGACTAAACGCTTATAAAACTTGTTGCCAGCACCCACAATCCGAAGCTTTGGCTGTGGCTTCAGCTCCAGATGGGGCTCAAAATGTCACTTCAGCGGTTTTTTTTTTTTTTTTTGTATGCTGCTGTACTTGCTGGCGCTACTGGAAATATGGGATTACAGGAAATTACATAGCTTCAAGGAAATTATTGCTTACTGTCACGAAGCTAAAGTATAATGAACTATATGAATATTCAGGAAGCGTAACCATTAAAGATTTTATTATAAAAATGAAGGGAATGAATTTCTTCTAAACAATTCATTTTCAAGATAACTAACTAAATTTAAAATAAACCTTTTTTTTATTGAGAACACTTTAAGGCGAAAATTTGTGATTCCTTTGTAAGGATAACACAATTTTAATAGGAAAAAATCCAACACAGAAGTCGTAAATTAATGTGGAAAAATCATACATACATTAATTTTTATGTGTATATTTTAGAACAACAAATTATTTTCATAATATAATATATAAGTAAACTTATCTTTACCTTTATATTAAACATAAACTAAAATGAACAGAAGGCCTGTCTGGATGTCAACTGAAATACTCATTTGATTTGAAGTTTTTGTTCGTTAAGTATCAAAATTTATAAAAATTTATCAGGTCGCTTGTTTTTTTTCAGAAAAATAAAAATATGAGTTTACGTTGTTTCAATCGCATGGCGTGTGTCGCGTTACGTGAGTCTGTTACGTTTAATTTGGAAAACTGCTCCCGCCTTACGTCGCAGTTCTCGCAACAACGCGGCATGAGCAAGAATAAAAGCGATGGCACTTGCAAAAGAAATTGCGGACAGGATCAATTTTCAGGAGACTGTGGCAAAAGTAGCTAACAAAACAACATTGTGTATTGAGTATTGTGTTTTTATTTGAATTTAAAACTTTAGAGAAGCAGCCGCACAAATGTCCGAAGAAGCAGCAGAAAAGCGGAAAGTGCAAGGATCCTTGCAAGGGCGGACCCTGCAGACAGGGCTAGTGAAAGCGTTCTGAAAGATGCAAGCGACCTGATAGCATTGTAATCGACACAACTTACAACAAACTAAATAAAACAACAAGCCTTAGCTAGGCAACAGCAACAACAACTAGGACAACTAAAACATTCCCATTCATTTCCTGTTCTAAACTTGACAAATGTCAAAGCTGCTTTGCTCAGCATCTGTTGGTCGTTATTATGTGCCGACTAGGTCCTGTGAGGACACTCCTGTCTGACCGTCTGTCTGTCTGTACGTGTGTGTGTGTGTGTGTGTAAATTTTAATCCTATTAGCAGCGTAGTTGTTGCTGCTGCTGCTGCTGCTGACATTTACATTCTTTAACTGCTGTCCATCAGTAGTAGTTGCTATGGCTAAAGTGCTCGTCCTTGAGCGTGGCATGACCACAAATGGAAATGCAAATGCAAATAGCATTGGCAATGTATCCGTATCTCATTTTAAGCACCGTTACATAGGTAAGCGCATACCTGGGGTGTGGCTTGGTCTGCTTGTGATAGCTTGACAAGCTTTAGACACACATCGATGCTGTTGACGCCAATAACTCGGCTGAGCGGGGATTTATGAGAGATGCAAATGCGCCTTAGTGTCGAGCAATTATAACAAATACAAATACAGATACAGATGCAGACACATTGCCATTGTCAATTGCAGGCCAACAATTAGTTTGACACACAATCCAATCTAAGCCGTAATTTGAGTAGATTTAAGCCAAAGTAAAAGAGCAAAGGCCATACGGATAATACGGCACGGGCATTTCCGTTGCCTAAGTCCAGTGGTAATCTCATTTAAATAATTGCGGCGCAAACACAGTACAGTGGGCTGTCAAAAAACGGCAACCGACCATTTTCGACAATCGACAAGCAACAATGCGATGTATGCCTGCCCAGCCAGGCCGGAAATTGGAATGCAAAACAGAAGCTCATTATACGCTCAACTAAACACACAGGAAGACTCAGCTACACACACACACACACACCCACAGCTATAGATACAGTTGCAGTTGTGCTGTTTGCTGGAATGTTGTGCAGCTTGCAGCTAAGTGGCAAGCATTGTTGCAACAATGCCTCGTGACTTTTATGTGGATTTATGGCAGCAATGCGTTGACAATAACTTGACATTGTCGAGTCGCCAAGAGCATTAGTAAGTCAAGTCTGTGCTAAGGCCAAATGTGCTTGACTCAACAGCAGCGAACAAGCAGACATGGTATTTGATATAAATATAGAAAGATATATGCTTTGCATTTGAAAAGATTCTCAGCGCACTTGCTGAAATTGCGCAGCAATAAACGTTCTGGGAATTGGGCAACACTTGTTAGCCTGGGCCTTAATCCGCTCATCAAACGTCAATTCCGCGCTCAACTCTTCAGTCTCTCTGTCTGTCTGTCTGTCTATCAAATGTTGTTTACAATTGTATTTTGAACCCATTTCCAGCAGACAGTTTGCCCACCCGGAGGCAACAAATTAATCGCACATACAATAAAAATTCAATGCAGCCGCTAGTTGCACTAGAATTTGTTATATAACTCGAGGCCACACATTCACATGCATAGCTAGTATGAGTTGTGGTTTAATGCTTTAGGACTATTGTTTGTAGCTAGTTGTAAAGCTCCACTCCCAACATATTGCTGACGGCATGGCAGGCACATAGACAATTGCGGTTCAGTTCGGTTCACACACAAAATGGAAGACAACACATGAAAATAAAATAATTTGCGAATATCCCAACTGCAGCAACTATGCAGCAGATCAAAGGGGCAGCGACATCAACAATTTGGCCATTTAACCCTTTGCGTATAAGTATGCCATTGTAGCCGACCTGGCATTATCCGATTTGCAAACCTTTGATTCAACAAAATAAAACACGGCGCATCCTTTGGCCAGCAGCAAAAGAATTTTCCCAACAATGATGTTGTGTCAATCTTGTTGGCAATAAGAAAGATTGAAATAAATGTGAAAAGATTGCATTGTCTCATAGATTTTTTGCTAGATATCATACTAAAGCTGACATTCGTATACTTATGGTAGGTACGTTCAAGTCGCACTCGCTTCATTAATATGCTTTCTGTTGAAACTAAAGTAGTTCTGCCGTACTTATAGAAATAAATATATGATTTTATGTGATTTTATCATCAAATCATCATCATTATAAAAACATTCTCCAACGACATAACGGTTAATCATTCAAATTCCAAGTTCTTGTTATAGAATAAGAAGCAAGCGAGCAAACGGATATTGCTGAATTCACTAGTGACTTGTGCCTATGATATACCCATGATAAGATCACGAATAATTTGTTTGGGCGGTAACTGGTAACCGGTAGCCAATGAAGTTACTAGGTGAGCTGTTACCCGTGAGCCGTTATCAATAAATGGAAAGAGCAGAATAAAACTACAATTTAAGTTCAATGGAGTAAAAATAAGCTGAGAACACATTATGAGTAATTTTCTATTACGAGAAAAATATCAGGCCACGTTACGATTTATTCTTATAACATATCCACCTAGCTACCGATTTGATGACATGTCTGATAGATGTTGTAAAGGATAAAGCTAGGTAGGATGTCAGTTGTCAGATTGAATTCGGTAACCAGTAGAAGGTATATGAGTCGGCAGATACAAAATAAAGGAAAGGACAAAATCATATAAAATACAAAAAAAGCAAATATGACAAGCTGACAAAATTCAGAGAACTGTAAAACATTGAAAGGCGCTTAACTCAGACCCTCCTAATCACTCCATTTCGTTACTAAAATTAAAAAAAAAAACTTTGTTAGCAGACTTAGTTTATATAATATGAGAGTTTGTAGCTTGATAAATTGCTTGGCACACTTAATGAGTTTTCGCTCAATGCTATGTTTACTGTTATGCTCTTATGACAACAAGCATCAGAACCAAATACCTTTAGCTTCAAAATAATCTCACCTATTATTTTGTGCAATTTAAGCAAACTGAATGGAAGCCGAGTTGATTGCATTGTTATGCGGTTGGCAAACATATTGATTTTGTATTGGGTGCGCGCCTGCTCATAACTGTGCCCAGGTGACTGGTAAATTGGGGGAATTGGGTGGGCATTGCAGTACATTTCAATAGAATTTGCAGATTTGCTTTCATTATTGAATGGCACGTCAGGCAGCTTAATTACATTTGCATATTGCATGGCATATAAAACTGCCAGCCATATGCGTTACAGATAGATTGCGATTGCTCATGGCTTATTTATGGCTTGGCTAAATGCGATAACGTGCTACAAGTCGTTGAGTTTTTAAGTCAATCAAATGAATTGCAGTTCTGCCATCTTGATGATGATGATGCAACGTTTACTTCAACAGCTAAGCAAACTCTTAGGCACAAATGTAACACACACATGTGTGTGTGTGTGTGTATGTAATTGTGTATTGTGTGCAGTTTCATGGCAAATTGAAATTTACGATTGAAGTGCCAGCAGCTGGACTCTAAGACGCTGCTGCTGCTATTACACAGCAGCTCTAATTGTGACAAATTGTGAGGCACACACACACACACAGAGAGAGACATACATGCGCATCTGCATTTATGCGTTTATTTATCTAGTAGCGTTGAAAGTGAAAGATATTGTCGACAGTGCAATTGAAGTTGAAGCGCGTGTGCTCTGAGATCGTTGCAAGTGAAGAAGGCAACTGAAACGCTGCCACGTGTGAACAGCTGTGCCGCAACCCACGCATATTTGCCACAGGCTGTGGCACGCACTTTTGCTGCTTCAAAGGCGCTTGACGCCAATTTGTGCACTCGCCTGATTCCTTGTCTATAAATAATTATATTAACTTTGCTTTCTGATGCTGCTGCTACGGCCTCTTCTTCTGCTGTTGCTGCTTGATTTAAATTCATGCTGCTTGCTGCTTGGAGCCTTTAAGCTTGTATTTTCACTCAAAGTAAGTTTGCTAAATAATGCATTGAGAACTCCTTGATGTATGCAAGCATTTTTAATAAAACATTTGCATTCGTATACGTGCGTCTCTGAGTGTGTGGTTTGTTGTTTGTTTGTGTGGGTGTGTATGACTAATAAAATTCAAGTTTCATTTTGTTTGAATTGAAGTCGTGTGTGTGTGTGTGTGTGTGTGGGTGTGGTGTGTGTGTGTGTGTGTGGTTGTATGTGTGTTATGTGTGTGTGTGTGTGTGTGTGTGTGTGGTGTGGTGTGTTGTGGTGTGGTGTTGTCTTGTGTGTGGCGTGGCACAACAAAAGCAACAGTTTCGTGGCAGCCACAAAGGCAAGATGCGCAGAATCCTAAAACACTTTTCGATCAGCTAGCAGCAAGCGACAAAATTTTGATTACTTTTATCGCTTCTTCCTATAAGAATGGGCGTGGTCTAAATAACTAAGATAAGCTTTTTTTTATTATGTTGGATTATGGTGTGGTTGTTAAACATTGTTGCTTGTGGCGTTTCAGGTTCGCACTATTTAGTTTTGCGTTTTCGTTTTCGTTTTCGCTTGTATTTTCGCTTTCGTTTTGTGGCCTTTTGTTAAGCTTTAAACGCTGCGCGTTGCGTGTTGAATTTACTACGAATTTTGTTGAGCGTTGAGTTTTGCGTTTGGCGTTTTGGACACGTACCACACTTAAGCACTCCGCGCGTACAACTGATTTCAATTTCGGTTTTGGGCTGACTTCTCGGGCACCAAAGGACGCGCTGCCACGACGACGTGGCTGACAATGGGGCAGTGGGTGGGCTTGACGTTTGCCACAGCACAACAAGTTGCAAAATTCGAGTCTGGACGAGGTCGTCGGCTGAGACGACATTGTGTTCGGCCAAAGCTTTTTGCGTATGGCATTGAAATACACACACACATACACATACACATGCATGTGTATAGAAACTTCGAAAGCTTTTTCGCAACTTGTTGCCTTAACAGCTGTTGCACTTGCAGCATTTTTATAAAATATACTACACAAGTATTGTTTTTAAATTTATTATACAAATAAAGAACTTGTGCGTAACTAAAATACAACGTTTCGATTTGTTTATGTTGCATGGCTCAATTTTGATAGCTTGCAAATTTTCAAGACCATTGAACTCACAAGGACAACAATCACTCATCAATTGCCAAAAGTTCGAAAAAGCTCATTTGTGCTGAAAAGCTCGCGCTCGTCGCTCGTCTCTCGTCTGTGTTTAACTTCACCTTGAAAGCAAACAACAAGAGCGAGACGCAACAGCAGATTACCTAAATATAAAATACATGCATATACACTTAGCTAAAAGTCCATATAAATTAATGTCTGTATACCTAGCTATAGCTATTTATTAACTCTACTGCTATTACTGTAAACTAAACAAAGCATAATGAGCATGACTACTATCGACTGCACTTGTGTTTACCTGTTGTTCAGTTTGCCCCTGAATATTTGACATTGAGCGCATTGCAAAATAAATTTCCAACAGTTTGCATTGCACTCTGTATGTGTGTGTGTGTCTGTGTGTGTTGCCTTCCCCAGACAGCCACAACATGCTGTACATGGGGCATGTAGCATGAATTTCTTTTTGTCTCTGTATGCGTAAGCAGACAAGTCAGTTTTGTTGCTAAATGCATATTACGCATTTAGTTTACCAGTTTTTCTCTCTTTCAGGCTCAGGCTCTGGCTCTGCAACAAGTTGCTTTTAAGTTTGCTGGCACGTGAGTCCGCCCCCCACCTGGCGTACTATTTGCTTTGCTCGGAGACCACCTTAGGGGCTGCCATTTTTTGTATTATTTTTTGCACAGCTTGCTTGTTTGTTTGACTTTGTTGTTTTTTATTCGAAACTTGCGCACAATATTTACTCAATGTCTAATTAAATCAACCTGTGTGCAAAAACTTCTTCTGAAAACAATCACAAATTCATTGCAATTATCATAAATAAATGTTTAGAAAACATATCACCCTCTCTCTATCTTTAGCTTAGGTCGTTGACACTTGATCCCAACATTAATTTTGTTTTCTTCTATAAGTGTAGGGCGTATCCAGGCAGCCAAACTGACTTGGAATTTGCGCCTCATTGCCGTGGCCGCTATAAATTTCTTATGAGATTTGTGCGACATTGAGGCAAACATGTTTACTGCATAATTTATACCCTCGCCAGGTCAGTCCTATTAAAAGATATTCATATTGTTGTAAGCCAAAAATAGTTTAGCTAGCGTGTGCGTATTTCTTGATATGTCAGCAACAAGTTTAAGCCAAAAGCCCAAATAAAATATTTAGTAGCCATTAGTATATGATTCAAGTATCAATATATGCATTAGTATTTTTATATAATATTACTTATAGCAAGCTTGCAAAGGAAACAGAATGACAAAAAGCTGAAACTTCAATAGTCCAATTTCAATTTCCTTTGTTGATAAATTAATAAAAATTATGCTCTAATTAGGTGAAAAGCATAATTTTTAATTATAATTATTTCGCTATCAAATGTAATTACTAAATTCCTTAGCACATCTGTTATATTTCAGTTACCGATGCATGAAAAATAATCGGAACGAAAGTTATTTAGTTCAAGATTGGTATACCTTAATTACTTTGTAATTAACTTTGTACTTTGTAGTTAAAAAAAAATCAAAAATTATTTCAATAATTCAAAAAACTGAAAATTATTTAAAAGTTTAAAATATTTTCAATTATTTTGAATATTTTCAACTGATCTCACAATATTTTTCAATAATTTGTAAGCGTGAACCAATTAGGCAAAATCAAATATCATTGTAATTTAATCATTGATTAACCTTACAATTCCAATCATTATTCAACAGCTATGCTCCAATGTATATATTAGTGTGCCTTAAATAAATTTCTTAGGAAATTCATTTGACCAGAGGGTATTCGAATTCCAAGTAAGAGCCTTGCTATCCTTGCTAACTCGCTTTAATTAGAATTGATGCTTCGCTGAAAAGCTTTAATGTGCTGTATAGTCTGCACTTTGGGTAGCTGTGTAAGTGCTTGTCTTTGCATACTGTTTTTTAAGCTCATTATGTTGAGTATTTGGCGCAATTATAATTGAAACACGTGGCAAAATGTGTTTTCTTCCTGGCAGTCATTAAATGCTCTTCGATTTCCACTTGGATATTTACGAGTGTTTTGCATTTTTCATAGCCGCTCTCCTAATTGCACACACACACACACACTTGGGTGACACACACATGCATATATGTATAGTATATACCACACGTGCTCGAAGTTATGCAAACTGCTTTCATGGGGCTTCTTCGAAATTATTGTGCACACGAGCAGCGCTGAGTATCTGATTACAAATACATAGCATACTGCTTATGTACATATGTTATGCTTATGTCTATTCATATTCGCTTTTGTCATACGCACACAAAGACATCAGAGAGCGCCTTGACTTATGCTATGATATGACTATGAGCAAATAATCGTAATTAGATCGACTTGAGCACAAAGCGCAAAACCAAATGACAACTGCGCATCGCATTAGTTACACACACACACACACAGACACAGATACATGCATGTGTGTAGGGACTATTAAGCCAGCTGTCGTCATGGAGCACACGTTGTTGCATAACGGCATCGTACTGTGTGGCAAGCTCATTTTAAACAGGCGCCACTCAGCAGCAGGCGCCACGTAAATGGAAATGTGTCTGCTGCCCCTGGAGCTGGAGATGCCTGTTGGCGCCTACACAGGAGTCAATGTGCGTATTCGTCCTTGTGCTCCTAGCTCATACGCTGAGCCATCAAATAAATTCAATAGGTAAATAGAATAGCAACTGGACCTCGACTTGTTTTCCCTTCACTTATTTTAGTTGAAATTTAAAAAGTCTAATCATTTTTATATTACTAATAACACTTTAGTTGATAAACTATTTAAGAACATTTTTACACTACATTTTAAATACCAAGAAAAGTATTTATGATTAATTAAATTGTCATAATAATATAAGCTGGAAATTTTTAATTTAATAAAACAAAACTTTTAGTCAACTTTGATGTCCCTGGAAACTATTTTGAGCATAAGTGCAACAAGTTGCAAAACTTGACTAAAAGCTTATCAGAATCAAATTACCGTTAAGCACTGGCCAGCAAAGCTTTAAGGTTCAAGCTTCATAAAGCTTTCAACCAATAACGACACCCAAGTAAACTTGAACTTGTTGCTCTCTATTCGATTCCCACGAGTGCAATGCAAATCAAAGCAAACTGTAACAATTTCAGTGAAATAAATTAAACACTTGAGACCACAACCGTGGCACAACAGGACGCTCGTCTGTTGCATGCAACGGCGACAGGCTGTCTGGCCCAGCGCAGACTGCGCACCTGACAAATGTTTGACTGTCCTGTTGTTCAGGTAGAGCCCACTGCCTTTCTCTGTTCTCTCTTTTTTTTTTGTAGAATATTTCAAAAGAATTTCTAGCGCATTGGCTAATGATCTTCTAACAAGGCTGCGCAAAGGAATTTCCCAGTCTTGTCGAAGCGTAGCTAACAAATAGAGTTTCATTCATGAAATGAGCGAGAATATAGAATTTACGAAAAAAGTGCCCGTGTCCATAGATGTGAAGATGAGAGCGCGAGAAAACACTTCAAAGTGAAGAGGTTTTGCACTTGAGTTTGTATTCATTCATGAAGTGCTTTCGCCTTTGTTCTTCATCTAAATTCTGCATAGTATGCTAAGCTCAACGGGGCGCTAGAACAGTCGACAACAGGTAAGAGGCAAATGGCATATTGAACATCTGGTCAAGTTGTATAGGTAGCCCAGGAGAAAGTGATGCTTGAGAAACTAGCGGAGCCTTAGTATATATATTTTTAAAGAGCAGAGATAAATGGAAAAATTCTAGACTATATTCAAATATTCAATACAACACTGAAACACAATTAGGAAATCTTGTCATTGAAAATTTTATGAATATAAAGCAAACTCTTGAAATTTAAAATGTCCAGAAAAGCGTCTGCTGTATTTATAAAAAAAGATTATTCAAGTCACAAGGCATATGGTAGCAAACATAATCCCTTTATCTATTATTCAAATTAATATTTTAGAAAATTATAAATTTAAATTGAGTCTAACTAGATTATATAACAAACCTTAAGCGGCCCATCCACAGTAGAGCATGTTGGCCGAGCTGCTCGTCGAGCTAAAATTTCATTTGCCACTAACTAGTGCCAACATTGCTTGCCAACACAAACAAGATAGAATGATTTCTATTTCTTTCGAGCGGCTCGGCCAACACAATATTTGGAGTCGAGCATTCCCACTAACGATGATTTCTCGAGCTCAACATGCTCGACCAACATGCTCTACTGTGGCCGCTTAAGACACTTTTTCTAAAGCTTAAACCTTAGCTTTGTTTAGTATATTAACCAACTTTAATATTTATATAACTATATTTATTACCACTAACCCAGACTTAATTGAGTTTTGGGGATTTCCCAATACTGAAAACAAATGTTGCCTGAGTAATTCTCACATATGTATTAATAATATAATATTAAAAATTAGTTTGCTTTTTATGAATAACTTTTAAAATTGATCCTTTTGCTGTTGTCTAAGTAATCAAGAAAATAAAATAAAAAACTTTCACACTCTCGCATTAAATCGTATGAAAAAAACCCAAAAAGTAATTTTTACAATAGCAACCAATTACGTATTTTCTTGCAATCAATTAAATTCCTTAACTTGTTTGTATCAGTAACAAAATCAAACAGCATTCAATGAGTTTGGCAAATGCAGAAACAATTTGTAAAACTGAAGAGACTATGCGCAACGGGAGTCGAGCACCACCTACCTGCGCACTTGAGTCTCAAGAGGACAGATCTTGAGCTCAAGTGGGCGCATACTTGAGGCACACACAACTAACTTTTTGTCTACGTCACTGATAGCGATCGATACACTGGAGGTACCTGTAACGAATTCCAAGAGAATAGCCAGTAGACTGAATGGCTAGGCGATTCCCTTGAAAGCCACCGACAGTGCCGTTCTTCTTTGCCTTCTCGACGGCATTCGTCTCGGGGCGTAGGTGCAATTGCGTTTATTAGCACCGCACCCCTGGCAGCCTCATTCAGTCTGCCAAAATGCCCACAATGGACATTTGTACATCCATTCATTGAGGAAAATAGTACGAGAGCTCATGGCTGAATGAGTTGCGTTAGATCAGTTAGCGACTAGAGATGCAGTTGAGATAAGCGAATTGCAATTTCAACTGCAACTGAGTTGGCGAATTCGTTAATTAGCTTGACAATTTCAAGTGTCGTGGGAAATTATGCGCAATGATCAGACAAAATTTCATGTGATTAATTGTGGCAGCAATGAGTAAGCAAAAATATTAAAAACCACACACAATTTGTTATTGCATAGTAGTATACAATTGATATAAATATTCTGCTGTCAAATGAGCTCACTCTTTATATAGCTAAAGATCACCAAAAGTTTGCTGAGCACACAGATTAGATTTTACTAGATAAACAAAACACAATTTGAAAAATGTAGAATCAGCTAAATAGGACAATGTTCACCTCATCCACAACACTTCTCAGCTTTCCTGCACTTGTTATAGGAATTATTGTTATCGCATAGATTCAATTATATACAAAACTTCACTCAAGTGTTGGGCCAAACAAAATGTTTGCTTTTATCGTTAGTTAAACCTAATAAATCTTCCTAAAATTTTAGTCAACCATTTTGCGTTGCTTATATTATATACATATAAAAGTAAAATATAAATTGCATAGATATTTTTTATCATTTAGAACACCTAAGTCTTTTGTTGCGCTTGTACTTTACTAGCATTTTTCCATACTTCGCAAAGTAATTTAATGTCTGTTACAATTATTTGGTCCTGCCATATCACATTTTAGCTGCCTGCATAAGATTCTTTAATTCAGAAACTATATACTTTTCTCGACTATATATTAACTTCGAAGCTGGTCAGCTTTCTTTCATGCCGTTTATGTATGCAGCAACCCAAACTGGAAATACCGACTAACGAAATTGTATTTTGTCTAAAGAAATTAATATTTTCGCAACCGACTTATCTCAACTGGATGCTGGGCTTAAGTATATACAAATATAGCTGTCAGACTGGCAGCTGAATTATTTCGAATAAGCATTATATAGAGGAAACACGAGTTTTTAAATAAGGCTCGTTTGCATTGGCTACGGCTGTCAACTTAGCCTTGAGATGTGTGAAAATTAAATCTGACAAATATACGCTTCATATATATATTCAATTGCAGTGCTGTGCATAATTTTGCGCTAAATTGGCTTAACGTCAACGCTTTATTTCAAACAATTTTCTCCAGCTCTTGGGCATAGGTTAGAGTATTGCCCGCAATATCGTTGGCGGGCACTCGCTCGCGCTGCCTGATGTGCAGCTCCGCATAGTTGTAGTTGCCCTCCGCGTCCAGCGTCCACTTGCGCTTGGCCACCAAGGCCTGCAGCTCGCTGCTGCCGAGCTTGAGACCCAGTCGATTGGCGGCCACCTTGGGCGCCAGCTTGGTGTAGGACTTCTCCATGCAGGAGGCAATCTCATCGCGTGCTGTGCTCACCAGCAGATCCATAAAGTTGGCATACAGCTCCGAGGGCATAGACTTCTTGGCCTGCAGTATTTTATTGTAGCGCCCCTCCATGAAATAGTTCTCCAGCGCCAGCACAGGACTGATGAACGCGTTCTGCAGCAGCAGAGCCGACGGCAAACGCTCGAGCTCAATGTGAAAGTCAGCAATACGATTGGTGGCCAGCAAGTAGAGCAACTGCAGTCCCATATACTTGTACATCTGTGGCGAGCAATCCAGCAGCTTGTCAAAGTCATAGTAGTAGGTCTTCAGCTGCGTCATGTAGCGCTCGAAGGCAGCGTTATCCTTGATCTTGATGCTATGCTCAATGGCTATCTCCAGCATGTCGCGCGACAACTGCAGCTCCTGCTTCTGCTTGGGCGGCATGGCCAGCTTGCTCTGCACGCCCACAAAACTCACGCGCGCCATGTCCAGCTTCAGCGAGTCCAGCAGCTGGCCACAGCGACTCAGATTCGGTGAGCTCTTGGCCCATTCGCTCTTCAGCTCCTTGTAGAAGTTCGACATGTTTTAGAAAATTTTTGTGACAAAATATTTGTTGACTTGCTGTGCTCAGCTCGACAGATTTGAGTTAAATAAATTGTAGACAACTTTAGTTTATGTTTTGTTTTTTTCATTTAATTTATAGACTACTTAATATGAATTTAAAATAACTGTACAATTGATGTTTAACTAGTTTAGGCGCTCAGCTTGAGTGCCGGCGAGCTCTGCGGACTGTTGTTGGAGTTGTTGGACAGATTGAAGGTGGGACTTTCAGAGTCGCCCTTCTTCTGCTTGACACGTCGGTTCTGGAACCAGATCTTCACCTGCTTCTCCGACAAGCGCAGCCGATTGGCGATCTCAATGCGCCGCAGACGCGACAAATAAGCATTGTGGGCAAACTCGCGCTCCAGCTCGAGCAGCTGCGTGCTGGTGAAGGCGGTGCGTATGCGTTTGCTGGAGTCGGCATAGTCGCTGATCAGCGGCGTTATGTCCAGCTGGCTACTGCAGGTGGCCATTGACTGCGCCTTGAGAGGTGAGCTGGTGGGTGAGCAGGAGGATTCGTGCTTGCTGCGCTTGGCGTGCGGCTCAAAGTCCAGCGATGCACTGGAGGAGGCTGAGGGTGAAGTGCAGTAGGCATTCAGAGCAAAGGCCGTGCTGCCGGACATTTGCGGCTGTGGCAGCTGTGTGCTGGTGCTGCTGCTGGCAATGGCATTGGCCGAGAGCGGTGGCGATGGATAGCAGTCCTCGTAGTTGATAAAGCCGCCGCCGCCGCCGCCAGATTTGCGTTTGTTGCTATTGCTGAAGAACTGCGCGTACGGATGATAGAGCGAGCTGTGTGGCTGTTGTTGTTGCAACACGGCTGCAGCGGCGGCAGTGGCAGCCGCAGCTTGTTGCTGCTGCTGTATGCCCAGCGAGAAGAGATAGCTGCCAACATAGCTGGCGGGATAGGGCAGCATGGGCAGGCCGGGCAACATGGCCGTAGCAGCTACAGCGGCGGCTGTTGCCTTGGCCGTAGGTGAGGCCAGTGATTCCTTATCCCTCGTATCGCTGAGCAGCGAATCCATAAGAAAAGAGCGCGACATATTGCTTGAGAAATTCGTAAGTGAGTTCTGTGGGTTTTGAGCGCAGCTAACACGATCGTGGTCTGAGCGTTACTGTTTGTCTCCGAGTCTGTGCCACTTACTTTATATAGCAGCTATTAGGGGTGGTTTTGGTTTACACCCTTAACACTCTGAGCACTCCGTGTCTGCGAGCGAGTGAGCGCGCTGATCTGCTTTGAGGGTTGCTCGATGCGTTGCTTGTTGTTTTTCTTGGCCATTAAGTCACCATTTAGAAATTGCCTTTGTCTAATAGCAGCAACTGTTGCCATTTAAGCTCCGCCCCCGGGGCATACAGATCATTCACAATGGCAGGTAGCACAGGAACACACACACACACAAAATCACAGACACGCCATAGATATTAGATATGCTTAGAAGCTTGTTCATTCAGTTGCGTTTCGTTTCAGATTTTATTCAAACACAAAATTTATTAAGAAGCGTGTCATGGAATATGAAGCTCATTCTCATGTTTTTATAAGCAATTCATTCTATATTGTTTTTGCATTTTAATTGAAAATAGTAGGCTAAGCCCTTTTAATAATCTAAGATACTAAATAGTCGCAAGTAATACAGTTATGTGAATCTATAATTCGTCATTAATACGAAAGTAAATATTGTTTATAAGTATAAGTAAATATTAAAATTAGCTTTAAGTTGTTAAAGATAAAGTTACAGACCTCAATATTAATTTCAGTCCGTAAGAAACTATTTAGGCAAACATTGCTAAAATAAATGTAATTATTCAACTAAGCCCGATTTTAAGATTCACACATATTCACAAATAATCTTTTGAAAATAATAATAAAATTAAATTAACACTTCACAATAATTGATAAACAATTCTACGAATCTCTTGTACACTCTTGCTAAATGTACCAACAAAATAACTAAAATATAATACTGCCTTATAGTTTAAATAAAAAGACTTCTCATTAATCTGTTCATGGTGGAATTAAAGAAAGCAACGAAAATATGTTTTATTTTGTAATTTTTAAATTGAACTGTAAGCTGTAAAATTTTAAACAAATTTGGTTGTAATTGTTGCACTATAAATTTGTATCTAGCTCTTATAAAAGTTCAAACTGTCTTCAATCTTTATCATAAGCCCATTTTGCAATCTAAGAACGCAACTCCATATTCTGAACTTAATCCATGTCTTCTATGAGAAATTCAAGGAAAATACAAGTTCTTGTTGCGTTAGAATTAATTTATGTCATTAGCAAAAATGTTTGCTCAAGACACTTTTTTGAACCTTGTTGAAAATTCTGTTTAAATTTAATACACGCAAAATTAAAATTGTAACCCAGTTAGCCTAAGCAGTTCCAGGAATGTGTTAACAATTTGAATGCCAATTTCATGGCATCTTATGGCCTTTGGGCATTTTTACACGCTTAACGCTTTTGTCCGCAGCACTGTTAGCCACCTTAACGTGTTTTTATTGATGCATTCACTACGTGTGTGTCTCTGCCAAATAGCCGAACAATGCTCAATGCATCACATCAACTGGGCCCATTCAGCTACCTTCAATACCTACGAGTCCATTCATGCCACAGAGCCGACGCATGTTGCGTCTTTGTGTGCGGGGCAGACATTGCGTCGCCGTCGTCGGACTGAGGTAGGACCTAAGTTATTGATTTTTTGTATGTTTTTGGGTTACATTGCAGGGAATTATGGCGGCAGTTTTATCATTTGTAAAGTGACTTTAAGGATTTGCTGTAATTGTCCTTTTGAGAGCGCATTGTTGGCATTGGCTGGCTTTGTATGTCCTTTGGGTGTCGTTTCAATGATATTTGATCATATGTTAAGTGGCTATAAAGCCCAGCACAATTGCCGACATTAATTGTTGCACAAACTCGCAGTGGCATTGTTGCAAGGCTGCACGTTGAACGTTGCACATTAGACGTTGCAGCGCTTGATATGTAGGCGATTGTTGGGGCATTGTTGACTGTTTGGCTTCTGCTTAATTGGCGGGCAAAGGTACTTGCAACATGGCTGCAGCTGCACTTAGATTTGCAATAGTTTTTCTCATTGTTTTTTTGCTATTTGGCAACTGCTTGAAGTAGGCGTTGCGTCGGTCTCGTGCTCCCGATAGCCTGGACATGCTTATTGTGTTGGCCACTTGAGTTATTCTTTTACTCTTTGTAATGACCTTATGCGCATTTCTTAGCTGCGCTCGATTTAACAGAGTTTTTTGTTTAAAACTGGGCTACAGTGCGTGCTGCTGTTGATCAATGAAATTTTTATATGCTACGCCACGTGTTTGAGTTACTCGGAAATTCGGTGGTGTTTAAGAGAAAAGATACATTTGTAGAAAAGTATCTTGGGCAAGCTTAAGTTCATTGGAAATTACTCAAGCGCACAATTTCATTTAAATGCCAAACAAAAGTCCAACAAACGTTAAACAAATGAAAGCTAACAAAACTGTAATTTTTATTATGGCGGCCACCACCACCAGCAGCAGTCGCACCACCAAATGCAGGCAGACTTGCTCTTCATCACATATTGACATTAATTGGTTGTGACATTTGCATTTGACTGATTGTTGTAGTTGCCATTGTTGCTACTTTGCTGGCAATCAAAGGGAGAAACCGCTCGAGATTGCCATTGGCAGCGGTTCTAAGTTTTAAGGGTTCGCGATCCGGTCTGCGGCTTGTTATAAGCCTGTATTTGTTTATTTGCTGGCTTAACAAATATGACTTCATTATAACTGCAGCGGTTTGCGATGCATAAATTATTAATACACTTTTCTAAAAGCCCTGGGGCTATGCAGCATTGAATGAAGTGCACTCAGTGTGTGCGGTCTGGCCGCTTGGACTTTTGGCTGGAAGGATGTATAGAAAACTATTTTCAAAGTGCTTTACCGCTCGTCTAAGTACAACGTTTGTGAATGAAAGTCAGTGCGGCACAAAGATGCACAAACAATGGCAGCAGCAATTGTTTAGAGCTGCGCGCACTTGCAGTGATCTGCAGTTGTCTTTGTGTCCAGGATCTATTGAGGCTCCTTTGTGCGTTTAGTGCAGGTAACAGCGCTTCGTCAATAGAATGTCTAACGATATTTGGCTATGTTGTTTTTTACGCGTCCTTTGACCAAATAGTCGAACTACAATAGCCGCTGCATGCCATTAATCAGCCGCTAGTTTATTGTCCAGCCTGGCCATGTTTGTTGTGGTCAATATTGTGGCTTTTTATAGAGGCCCATATATTGTATTGCACTCGGCTTGGGGTGAGCTTGGCCAGCAATGCACATTAAATACTTAGTGTCTAATCAAATTACATAAATTCGTATACAAAACAAACCACTCGACGGCACTTACAGCTGTCAACAGCTACAACAAACAGTCGAGAGCAGCCGAGAAATAAAACTAACAACAGATCCTTTGATATGGAAAATGCGCGCGTTTCTCGGCACGGGCTAGCAACTGTAATGGAAACTACCCTCTGACAATTATTTGATACGGCTGTTTATAAATATGAAATTGACAGACGCAACGGCAAGCCATACCAGATTCATGCACCCTTTTCTCTCTTTTTTTTCTTAATTTGTTGCAGTTGCAGCCGCAACATATATCGTGATTTGTCAGTAGTTACATTTGTATCTATGTCAATCCTTGTATATACAATTTTATTGATATAAGGATTAAAGCGCCAGACACTACAATTATTTAAAAAAAAACGAGGCTTGTAAGAAAATAATTTAAAAAAATACATGTAAACCCAATACCTGGCTTAATAACCTGTACTAGAACTGGCGAAGCACACAAGAAAATATTTAGTCGGTTTTATTTCAATAAAATACCCTTAAGATATACAAATTACAAAAGTTTTAAATTCACAAAAAATAAATCGGTACCATAGGCTTTTTTTACAAAACGACGCTCACATTTAAACTGCATTATTACATTTTATATTTTATATTTTACTTCTTTATTTATTCGCCAATCTTTGACAAATAAAAAAAAAACAAAATTTTAACATTGCCAAATTTGAATGCATTTTTATTCAAATGCATCTCACCATTTTGCCAAGTTTGCCGCTTTGTAGAATTTGATATTTCGAAAAATATTTATCTTGATAGCTTCCTATTTTGTTCATTAGATTTTCAAATCTTATATATTTTTTTTAATCTTGCTAAGTGTCTTAAATTAAGTTAAATGAACATTTTAAGACAAGCCCACAATACAATTGGGGATCGCAGCAAAAGGACGTTAATGAATGCTCATTCTTTATTTAAAAAATTCAATAATTTCTTCAAATAAACTGATTCTAAAATAACATTTGTATCTCACAATATAAATATACCAATGCAAGTTTATCCGATCTGATGCCCCTATGCAAGCAGGCTTACCCCCACAGTAATTAAAAGAAATATTTAAAATTCAGCACACACTCAAACAAGCATGTGCTCGACCGAAAGATTCACAACGATCTATTTAATAACTTCGGAATTTCCAATACAGACCGCGATTGACGCTTGGTAAGCTATTTTTGACTATGCAAAAAAATCTGAGAAAGATCACACAATCTGCTAAATTTAAATTAATAAATGCAATTAATAGAAAAACGTTAATGCTACCCCAGCGCGTAAGGTGCGCACTGTTGAAAATTGCGCCATCTGTTGGTCGAATTTAAAAGTTTCTTAGAACGCTGTTATTTAACATGTAGCGTGTGACGTTTATGACCGCTAGATGGCTGAGAGTTGGTTAAGAAGCATATTTAAAATATATTTAAAAGTGAATATGCAATTAAGCTATTTTAGATATTTGTTTTTACGTTCAATAAAACAATGTTAAATAATTTATAGCCTTAGTTACCAATACAAAAGAATGTTTTGCAGCTTTCATTTAATGTTAAATACTAAACACAATTTACAACTTGTATAATCAGTTGCAGCCAATGCCAATGACAGGCACAGCTTGTAATTGACACTGGTCTGGGATGGGCAGCAGCTTATATAAAATGTCAATTAAAGGCACTACTCACCCTTAGCTGCAGCTTGCGCATTATGCGCGTCTCCTCCCAACGATCCAGCTCCTCCCACTCCTGAGATAAATAAAGTGTATGTAAATTCAGTTGCTCACGCATATTTTAAATGCATTTCCAGACACTTACCTTGCCACGCTTACGCAGCAAATAATAGCGGTACATGACGATAGTAACAGCCAAGAGAAGAGCCAGACCAGTGCCAGCTGCGGCACCCAACACCGCCGAGCTTACCAAGACCATGACAACTTGATGCGTAACTTGCTGCAATAAGTCAAAGTTGGGCATTTAGTGAAGAATACTAAGCATGAAACTTTATTAAACAAATTTATAAAAATACATGTTTCATGTTCTAAATAATTGTTATTGTAGACAAGTGAACGAATTTATATTGTCGCCAAACGCAAACGCATACATAAGTTACTTTGGTACAGCTGTGCAAATAGTGCTCGGGGTTTTTTTTGAAGCACACGTCAGACTAGAAGATTATTAAAATTGAACATCTACCAGCTCCGGATTGCTACGTTTGAGTACAGCAAATCTGGGATAACGCTTGCCATGCACAGTCTGGGGTGGATACCTTAGAAAGTTGCGTAGTGTTGTGGCTTCAACATCAAAATAGAATTCTTCATCAATCTCATCCTCCTCAATGTTATCAGTGCCTTCTGTTTCGTCGTTTATATGCTCGACTTCTTCTTTATCATCTTCAAAAGTTTGTTCAGAGTCTTCAATTTCAGGAGCTGGAGTTCCTGTGCCGTTAGCTAAGCAAGCTAAAAATGCTAGCACGAGTAGAGTTCGCATACCGACGTCTTGGAAAATACTGTTTATATTTTTGAAGTGTCAATTTATTATAAAGAAACCGGTTTTTTATGCTTCAGCAGAACTCAAATTTTTTATTACAAAGTTGAGTAAAAGATAATATGTTTTGTTGTTTGGTTTTTGTTTTTATTATAAATTGTGTGCTATTTTTGTATGTTCCGGTTGAAGGTGCATTTGTGATAAGTTTCTGTTGGGACTATTTAGTTTTCTTCACGGGAATCTTTTTCATCATAATCTTCATCTTCATTTTCCTCTCCACCTTCTTCCTCTTCACCTTCTTCAATTCTCCTTCTACATCATCTGCTCCTTCTTCGTCGCTATCCTCCACAATCTCATCACTCTCTTCATTAGAAGCCAATTCGTCACTCATATCTTTGGCCTGAGTATCTTCCTCGCTGGCATAAACTGTGGACATCAGAACAAGTCCGAAGAGGGCTAACAGTACAATAGCGCGCATTTTGGTTAGTTGCTGAATTGGTTGCTTGACGGTTTCTAAATAACTGTTCCCGAGACTACGGCCGTACAAGTTTTTATATGAACGTAATGCGTTGCGATTTTAGGCCAGCTTCTATTTCCTTTTTCGAGGCTACTCATTGTTAGCCAAAAATAAAACAGCTGTCTACTGTCTGATACGATTAGAGTGGAGCTGATCATTAGTATGTTATATTAGTAAATATTTAATTCTTAAAAAAAACTTTGCGATTGTTGTTTTTGTCAAGATTCTATTGGTAAAGGTTATTTTTCCACGAATTACTGTTATTGTTTGCGCAAGTGTGTTTCATAATATTTGTACACAAATAGCTACGTGTATGTTGTATCTTCGAGATACTTTTAGGTATACACGAAATTTCAGCTACACTTTGCCTGCATTCAAATTTTAAATGCTGTTTAATCAATGTAACTTTCAATTGCGGTCAAGGCATTTGCACTACCGTGAGGCTATATAAATGAGAGAATTGCTTGCAGCATGCAACATTGTGAATTTCCATTACAGCATGCAGTTCGTTTGGCTGTGCACTTTGCTGCTTGGCAGCTTTGGCTTCTTAGCCTATGCTGCTCCTCAGTTGTTACCCAATATGGATTTGAATACAGTTTCAAACCTAATAGCAGAGTTGGCTACAGATATTGTTCAAGCTTCAAACTCCACCAAGACTATGGGCAATAGTGCACAAATAGTTTCGAACCCAACCAAGCAGCCGAAGCAGCAAATTTTGCCCAGCAAAGGGAATAAAGGTGGCGCTACTCCTTGGAATTATGCTACTGGCAATCCCTGGAAAAATTATGATTATCCTTTCAATAATTACGAAGATTATGGATGGAACAATGGTTGGGGAAATACTTGGGATCACGGACCATATGATGTCCGTCAAGCTATGAATCCGAGTTCGAATTCGGTAAGAGTTACCGATTCGTCTCTTATAATACTATAACGACCTGAGTCCAGTTAATTTACTAACTTCGTGCTTCTAATATTTAGTGCTTATTTATATTTATATTCTGAAAATTATTATGTAATAAATTTGAATAAAATACGTACATGAATTATTTATAACAAAAATATGAAATTACTAGTGCTAACTTTAGATTAATTTTTAAGAGAAGCGTTGCATACTTATAGGCGCATATCGAGATAAAAACAAAGCCAAAAGTAGAATTGCGTGCTCAACAGTCTCTCAAATAAATATGCTTCAGTATACACAATTTGATTAAATTAAATTAAAGTAAAACTACAATGATTGCGTTCGTCAGCAGCTTAGCGCACTTGACTTGAAATAAAAGCCTCTTAGTATAAAAAAATGGCAAGTTTTTTTTATTTACTTGCGAGTCTAAAGCAAAACCAAGAAAAGTAAAAGCGTAGCTGGCAAAAAGTCAAAAGAATTTCTGTGGCTTGCTCACGCTGTGATTTTAAGTAAGTCAAGCAGCTTGTACAACAAATTTTCGCAGCGTGCAGCAATAAGAAAGGCATGCAAATAATATTTCAGTGAATTTTGAAAGAAAAATCAATATGAAATAGCCGAGCTCAGTTGAAAAGTAGTACTATTCATTTGTATACTTCGTGTTTGGAGATTTGCCAATTTTGCCATTATCTAATGCTTACACAATTTTTACGATTTCATTATTCTCTATGATATGATTATTTATACCACAAAATAAAGACATGTCTGTATATACTGAAGGTTGACTTCAATAATTCAAAAGAAATTAACAAACGCCAATTGTCCTTGCTCACTTTCACTTTAGCTACAATAACCAATTATTAGTTGTAGCTTTAAAATTAAATTCATGATCATCATCATAAATATTCGTTTTTCTCTATTTCAGTGCTCTGAATATGATAGAATGTACTCCATACCGATAACTTGGCAATTTTTGTTTATATATTGTTGGTGTTTTGTTATATTTAATAAAACGCGTTTTATTGACAAAGCAAAGTAAGAAGATTTGCTATTTGCTGTTCTTTATTCTAGTTGCTCATCATCATCATATTCTTCAGCCTCCTCATCGTCTTCCTCCACTACTTCCTCTTCAACTTCATCATTGGGATCCATCATTACAAGACCGAAGAGAGCTAATAGTAAATTTAAATAAATTGTTAAGTTGGTTGATCGACGGCTTTCAAGTAACTGAATCCGAGATTAGTGCGAATCACGTTTTATATAAAAAAAAACACCATATTTGCCTGATCGAGTTTTTTTTAGTTTTGAATTTTAAATTAGACACAACCGACTTCTATGAATTAAAATAACCAAAACCACAGCTAATAATAAAAGCAACAACAGCGAAAACTATTATAATAAAAAATAACTAGTTTAGACCTTGCGATTTATATTTTTCTTTTGATTGAATTTAATTTCACGAATTGCTTGTTTATTAACGTTTATATATTTTATTACGTTTTATTTCCAAACTTAAAAAGTTTTATTAATCTCAATAATAAACTACAATGAGAAATATTTTGGATTTACTATTTTCTCTTCAATTTCATAATTTTCACATTTTTATTTCATCTTTGTCCTTATTTGTGAAATCTAAATCGAAAGCATTCTGGTATCATGTCGCAATCAAAATATAAACATAGAGAGTACAATAGCGCGCATATTAATAAATTGTTGAATTGGTTGATCGATGATTTTCAAGTAAGTGAATCCGAAATTGCGTTTTTATATGAACAGAGACTATACAAAATAAAGATACCAAATTTGATAGATCGAGTTTTTATTGAAGGCAGATCGAGTTCGTATTAAATTTATTATTGGACATGACAGAAAAATAACGAATTTATTTAAAATACAATAATTTAATTTAGAGTTTCATTCATTCAATCCTAAATTTATGATCGTACTCGGGATCGGTATCATAGGGAGTATTTCCGTAATCTGGATATTCGTAATCAACATCATTTTCTTTGAGCCCTTTCGCGTACACTGCAGTGTAGTAAAGTGTAGTCATCAGTACAAGGCATAAGAGAGCTAATAGTAAAAAGAACCGCATGGCTGCTTGACGGATTTCAGATAACTGATTCCAAGACTAAGGCTATACACGATTTTATACGAACGTTAAGCGTTCTGATGTCCGGTTTTCCAAAAATATGCAGCTAAAGCAGAAACTGGTTCTGGACAAATTAAAGTTGGACGCCACCAACTTTTAGATACACTTTGATTAGGGCAGCTAACACACGCATGCACTCATGAACACATACACACAAAACAGCGGACGCGTCACTGCTGGTAGCTGTAGCGTCAGCAACGACGACAACGCTGCGTCGGCAGCGACGATTGTATGGCGCGTCAGCACGTGCACCACGCTGTCTATATTGTAAATTGAAATGTGAATAATTCCTAAGTTATTTATGTATATTTCACAATCGTTCGAAAACATGACTAGGCAATTTGGTATTTGATTTCAGATTTTTTCAAGATTTTTATTACTGGCCCTTAATTGTTTTCGATTGGTGGAAGGAACATTAAAAAAAATAAATAACGTAGTGTCCTGGATACTGACACCATACATACCAAATTGTTGCTCTAACTCTATAGTTGCTGATAAACCCAACTCATACAGACAGACGGACAGACTGACGAATTGACTGACCCTGTTACAAACATTTGCACAACTTCATAACACCCTTTTCCATTTTTTTACAAAAATGTCAAAGTGAATAAAAATATATACAAATAAAATTTTTTTATTATTAATTAAAAATTCATTAAATTTAATCAAAAGCCAAGCTAATTTTTAAGCTTGAATATAAATTTGGTAGCTAAACTACATACTTTGAATAATATGTTCAAAACTGCTTTTCTCATATAATCGGGAGAAAGAAATTGAAGGAGCACCCTCTTTAATTTGTGTCCATTCATATTTCGTTTTTCTAACATAGCTGCAAATAACCAATAGCGTGTTTTATACGAATGGAAACTGTCGCAATTGCTTATAACTTGACTTAGTCCATGTGGCATAACTAGCTGGGCAACAGGCTGATAATTTTATTTACTCTGCCATTCGCACTCCACATGACTGGGAAAATAAGCGCGCGTGCTGTAGGCAACAAGTGGAAAGAGAGCAACGCACGAGGGTTTGGGATGGCGCCATGCTCTAAGCCCCAAAGCAAGCGTCCTAAAAATAAACAAGTTGATGGCAAAGCTCACAAATCGCCAGCCCAGGCTAGGACAACTGAGCCGCCCGAAGGGGTTGCTCGCAGCATTAATGAATGTACAGTTATGTGTAGCTGCCAGCAACAAGTGCTTGTCGTTCTTTTGCTCTCAACAGACTCTGCTGTCAATCACATTTACAGCTTTACATGCAAAATATTATGTATACGCAGCATTTGCATAATTTTCATTAAAGCAAAAAATAAATTCGCATAGAAACCGCGCATTGATTTTTATGCGCTGCCAAATATAAAACCAAAAAAAAGGCAAAATCAAAGTGTTGGCTTAACATAACAATAACAATGCGCAGTGGCTATTTTTTTTTCATGTTCGCGGCAGCATAAATTGTTCTTGGGCTTTTAGCGTGCTGCTGTGCTTTGAATTAACATTTTGATTGGATTTTTCAATATTGCGCCATATGGTGGACTAGCTCGGACTTTTGATGGCCGTTGTGCGATGGCTGTTTACGCTTTATATTCTTTTTGATAAGATAAGCGCCAGCGTCACGTAAATTAACAGCAGCAGTTAATAAACAAATATGCGTTTAATCTTTATGTAGAGCATACAACACGCGAGCTTTTGTTAAATAATGCATTTAATTAGTCAATATACATATATTCAATTTCATTGCTTGCGATTAAATATGACGTGGGCATATATTTAGGCGGCGGCAGCTGGTGCAGGATCTGCAAGAACTTCAGCGGCAACATCAGCGGAACCAGCAGCTTCAACACTTCCCACAATTGCCGTTGGGGCAGCTGCCTCAGCCTCAATCTCAGCATCGGCGTCAACAGTTGCATCCGGCACAATTTCCTCCTCTGCCTCTGGCTGAGTCTCGGGCTCGGCCTCTGCCTCTGGCTGAGTCTGGTGCTCGGCCTCTGCCTCTGGCTCTGCCTGTGGCTCTGGCTCTGGCTGGGGCTCTGGCTGGGGTTCGGGCTGAGGCATGCTAGGACGTGGTCGGCGTCTGGGGCGCATATTCCTGGGACGCCAACGACGAGCGGCGCCAGCAAAAATGCCACCTAGATTTCTATCGGGACGCATTAAGCCAAAGGCAGCTATATTTCTATCTGGACGCGCACGCATTGCACGCATTCCCCTGAATCCTGAAAAGCGAGCTGGCCCATAGCCATAATAACTTTCAGGTCCTGGTCCATAGCCATAATAACCGGCAGGTCCTGCGCCATATCCTGGCCAATATGGTGGCATAACAGCGGGCAGTGCCATTGGCGCATCGGCAATTGGCATTACCGCAGCAGCTATGGGCCCCTCTGGCTGCACCGCCAGCTTGATCAGGGGCTGGCTTAGGCGTGCACGGGTGGCCACCACACTGGCGGATTGCGCACTCACATATGTGAGCACACAGATGAACGTCAAGGCTTGGAAGCAACGCATTTCGAGCTACAAATATCTGCACTCAACTGATTGTCAGTGGCAGCCAAGCCTGCTTATATTGCAAAAATTAAAACTTGCGCAAATAGCTGAGATACAATATTGATTTAGCTTCTTTCGTCCATGAATTGTAGTAATCAACCACGCAAAATATTAAAGCAGCAACAATTCCATTTCAATTGTTTCACTGGCAATGCTTGAAGAAAGTTAGCAGGCTTTGTACGTATTTGAAAACGCTCAGCATAGACGTCTCTTTTATATAAACAAGTGTTTTGCTTTTGAAAAGCTTAAAATAAATTAACGTGTGCAAACTGTGTAAATTTACGTGTCTTTGTTAATTCTGTAAATGACTAAGTTGCCAATAAATTGATGATTTCAATAAATAATTAAATAACAACAACTCATTTATTATAATTTAAATATGCATATGCACTGAATCCAAATCAACTATTGATGTGTCAAGCAAAACAGATTAGTTTACTTTTTGCTATATTCACATAAATAGTTTATATTGTAGAGCTATTAAATAAATGGCCGAAAAAAGATTTTTTTAACTTGGCTCTTGTAGCCATAACAAAGGCATTTAACATGGCGTATACGTTATTGCGCATACGCTAAGTAAGTATTTATGAATGCAGCTTTGATATTTTTGTGCAATATTTTAGCTGCTCACAAATTAGAATTTTTTAAATAATAATTAATAAATATGAAATAAACTGATTTCATTAGACATTTCAATATCCTTATACATTTATTCAAACGACATACCTGAGCTCAAACTTTAATGAGTCGTAATTGTTTCCCTTTCAAGTTTCATATTTGAATTAACTTAACAAAATATTAGTAAAGTAATATTTTTCCTTACTCATCTTGCATTTTCTTAGAGATCCTTACTAAGCATATTAATTTTATAACTAGTTCTATAACACAAGTCATAATTTTTGATAAACCAAACGATACAAAGTATTATTAGCAATTATAATTGCTCATTGACGTCACGCTATATCATTCAGGAGCAGGGCTTGGGCTCACCTGGCGGAACGAAAAAAGCAAAAACTGTATTTGCAAACAAATAAATGTGTACAAAACTAACCAGATAAGCTATGTCAACTCCCACTCTGTATATACTATATCTTATCAACAATGGAAATTCAAGCATATATGCAAATAGTAACTGTATGTGGGGCAAACAAAAAACCCACTCAGACTATTTGTGTGCATACACTATAGTACATATATTTTATATATCAAGTAAAGTCAAGTCGAGTCAAGCATATAAAATTCCCCACTTTACATCCAAGGAGTGGCCAATTGTCGCTGCTGCTGCTGCTCTTGTTTGTTTGCTGGGACTCTCATGCTAGTGGCTGTGATTGCTTTGTGCGAAGGTCGAAAGGCAGCTGCCCGCCGGGCAAACAATTGTAGTCTTAATAACCACTAGAGCGCGCATAAACAACAAATGAGCTTCCAAGCAAAGCAGGGACAGCTAAATGACAATTGAGCTTTGTTCCTTAGCAGCGCTGTCAATTAACTATACTTGTAATAAGCTCTGAAAGGATTTGGCCCTAACTCTATTATAGATTTCTTTAAACAGCTGTGCAGAAACAACTTGTTGCCATAACCGCAACTCGAGGCGTCTGCCTTTTTTCTATAATTTATTCAAGTGCATGCTTGCGAATTTGAACTTTTGCTTTACTTAATAAACATAGGTAAATCTATTTTTATAGGAAAAAAATACAAGCAATATTTGCCTATAATAATTGAAATTTTTAATTGATTTAAAATTGAATTGTTGCATATATTTTATGGATACTCACAAATTTGTTATAGTTTCTGCGCTGCAGTGTTCAACGTCAGCTTTTTGGTATGCTCTTAAATGCAATTGTTATTTGGTATTTTCAAACTGCGTGTTTACATTATTTGCACATAAATTTAAATTCAGAAACAAAACTTAAGAAGTTTGTTACACACTCGAGCAAAATAAGCTGCAGAAATTTGACACCAAGTTTTGTAAGTTTGTTCACTAACTGAGCTCTCGAATTTATTTAAATTTTGTTATTTTTCACTGCGTCGAAGACTTGAACTGTTTGCCACAACGACAGGATAACAAATGCTAGCCGATACGCCATTGAATGTTACCATATGTTAGCAATTTAGTTGCCTTTTGCCAGCTTCGCTGTTGTTGTTGCTGTTGTCGCGCTTCGTGTAAAAGCTCCTGTGGGCATAGCCTTCGCTTCGGCTGCGAAAAGCTTGCGCGCGTTATCAGCGGCAATGCTGATAAGGCTGCTGTGTAACGGTAATTGTCAGTGGCAGCGTAAGCACCTTGAATGAGTTGTTGACAGCGCTGACCAAACTGTCAAATCCGCTACAAGCAATTTACTTTAGACGTACTTCAACTGAACGACATTTGTATTGTTTTTTATTTTTTAACTTTAACATTAAGCGCCTAGCCCAACAAGGCACATTTTGTTTATGTTGTTATTAATAATAGAAAAACATAAGGCCTTAACTTGTTATAAATCAGTAGACTTTAATCGAGGCTAAAACAATTGAAGCAGTCAGTTTGTAAATCAACTTAAAAGGCAAGTTTGTTAGTCAATAAAATTAAATTAAACTATAATTAAATACTGGGTTCAAGACAAGGCTGACTTAAATCAAATAATGAATTACAACTAATTGTTTTTCAGGTATAAATAAGTTTTACATACACTTGGGGTTTTGTTAGGTTTGGCGCTTAACTAAAAGTTAGTTACATGCTTAGTTACAAAATCAAGCTGGGGCCACAAAACAGCTTAAAACTTACACTTAAGGAATATGACATTTAAAATTATTATGTTGTCTTACAGCTTTGTGTCTATGGTACTTAGAAAAATATGGGTTCTTAAATTTGAGCAGGTTCCAATTTGTGTTAACTAATGGTGCCGCGCATTGATGCGCTTCGGCTTCTGTGCGATTGGCCAGTCCAGTTTAGCCAGCGTTGGCAGATCGCTGTCATTGTCCTTGTTGTTATTGTTATTGTTTGTGTTATTGTTATTATTGTTATTGTGACAGTGGGGCTTCTGCAGACTGTAGTCGTTGGCCAAGACAATGGGCTGCAGCGCGCTGAAATTCACCAACTGGCGCCAGTATGGGATTGGCCCGTTGCATAGCTTAGACGACCTGCCAATGTTGGCATTGGTGGGCAAGTTGTTGTTGAGATTCAGATTGGCATTGCTTGCTGCCGACGCATTGGCATTCATATTCGCAGCAGATCTGTAAGGAAATATAGATTAGTATGCTTGCAACAATTAACGTTTCTTATGTTTTGGTATCGTATCGTATTAAAGTTGAGTACTACTAATTGAAATGCTAGCTATGGTGTTTTTTATAAATAGTGTAGGATCCATAAAGTCTGTTAAATATATTGAACGTAAGTGAAAAATATAAATGCAATTTTAAATGAGAAATTTTAGAGACAAGTACACAAACGCAAACGAATAACTTTAATTTTAAATTTAACGAATTACTAATACGGCTTAATGTGAAAAGTGAATTTTGCTTCTACAATTTGATTGAATGTTTAATTTGCAGCTCTGCTCTTAAAAAAGTTAAACATATGAACTACAATGCAGAATTGCTGCAATTAATTTGATTTTGTGATTAAGTAAAATATTGTTATTATTTTTGTACACTTGGGATCCAACCTTTGATCGTTTTCTAGTTTTAGAGCAACTATTTATTAACTTTATCGCCCTTGCTGAGCTTTACACGCATATTGACTGTCACTAGAGGCAATTTACTGCTACTGGTGGGCAGAGTAAATGGAAAAGATGGATTATGTACAATTTCTTTACTACAGATATCTTCATTTACCTCTGTTGTGTAATGGTGAAGACCGACTTGCTCACAATACGCTTGCCCGTGTGCCAAATGCGTCCGATGTACTTGATGCGCTGTATGGCAATGATCGCTAAGGCGACAGTTCTAGAAAAAAGGGAAACAAAATTAGTTAGATTGAAGTTCAACTTAAGGGGCAAGGCTTGGATCAAAGCTGTTAAATATTAATTAAATTATTTAGGATAATAACTGTATTGATTGTATTTATAATGTCCCGGTAAAGTATTTTCAAATACTAATCAGAATAATTACGAACAATGAATAAATAGTGCGAGATTTTCAGAGATTATTATTATTATACTTATCTGAAAATATAAATCGTCAGTACAAATAATTAATAACTTAATCTCTACCATGTCTCACACCACTCTATTGTATAAACTATTGTTTCACACTCATCTTCTCCCAATTATTCATATATTAACAAAATTGACATCGCAATCTCTGAAAAGTGCCCAAAATAATTGAGAAAATTTAAGTGATCTAAACAATTATAATTCTAATTTAATCACTATTTCAGCTTTAAAATAATTTAAATAGAAGCAACAATTACAATAACTAAACATTGTTTAATGGAATTGGTCTTGGACTTACTTGAATAGCTTCTTTTTGGTGCGCTGCTGCTGCTGCGACGCCGGCAGCTGGGATCCCGGCAGCGTCTGTAGCGCGAGTTGTTCACTGGCCTGGTAACTCTCCAGCGTCAGTTTGAGATATCGCTTCTGGTAGACCAAAGCCTTGCGATGTGACTCGACGCGCAGATAGCGTCCCAGCAGCTGGCGGCAACGCTCCTCCAGCTCGCCGACGCCGTTGCTGCCCAGCTCCTCGCATTTCTTCTGCAGCGCAATGCGCTCGCCCACCAGATACTGCACGGTCTCCGCCATTTGGCGATTCTCTTGTGTATTCTCGGCCAGCAGCGCATTGATGTCCTTCATCTTTTGCAGAAACTGCGCGGGCACAGTGTCCTCGGTGCTGTGCGCCAGTCTGTCGTTGGCTTGGGCCAGCGCCTCCGTCAGCTTCGTCTCGCGCTGTGCCGAGCGCGTGACGTCATAGCGCAGCTGCGCAATCTTTTGCTCCAGTGTCTCCTTGGCTGACTCGGCGGCCAGCAACTTTGACTGCAGTTCCAGCAGCTCGGCCTGCAGTTTGGCCTGCTCCTGATGCTGACGCGTGCGCGTGCTGGCGCGACGCGTCTCCGCCTCCTGCATCGCGACCATGCGTGACTCCAGGCTCTCAATTTCATTGGCCTGCAGCGTGAGACGCTCATTAAAATGCTCCAGCTCCAGCTCGGCGCTCTCCTTGTCCCGCGCCAACTTGTCCATTTCCTGCTTCAGACGCTCACAGTAGGCAACCCGTTCCTGCAGCTCCTTCTCGTAACGCTGACGCTCCCGCTCGCTGTTGCGTTGCGCATCCGCCGAGCGCTCCCGCTCACGTTCATTCTGCGCCGTCAGCAGTTTGAGTTCACTGCGCAGTCGCTCGCTGAGCTCAGACTCGAAGTCGGCACGCGGCGATTTGCGTGGCGAGTCCACTGGCGACTTGAGCATCGAGCTGTTGCGGCGACTCTCGGCGCGTTGCAGCGACGTCAGCTGCGTTTGCAGACGCTCGCAGCGTTCGCGCTCCATGTCCAGCTGCTTGTGCAGCTCATCTTCTGTATCCAGCACGGTTTCCAGACGCTTGCGCATGGCTTCTATGATGAGCACGTCCTGCTCCTGTATGTCCTGCGAGTGCAGCTTCTCGCCATGCAGCTCCTGGGCCATCGTTTCGCATTGCTCACGCTGCACGGCCAGCTGAGCACGCAGCGCCTCCAGCTGATTGAGCAGCTCACGCTCGCCCGTGAAGTTCTCATCGTCGGTGCCGTGTCCAGTGCGCGCAACCTGTTCATCGTCCGTCTGCACCTCCTTCTGCTGCAGCTTGTGGTCCAAATTGTTTTCCTCCTCGCTCTCAATGGCCTTGCGTATGTTGGAGTCCAGCTGTGCCGAATAGTTCAGCTCCTTCTCCACCTGCTGCGCTATTTCGTCCACCGAGTACAGCCTGGAGCTCTGTTCGCTGTGCTTCAAGCGCTCCAGCTCACGCTCCACTGTCTGCAGCTGCTCCGTCTTGGATCGCAGCTCCGCTGTTAGTGTCTCAATTTGCTGCTGACGCGCCGCCGCCGTTTGCTGTTGCTGCTGCACGTATTGGTCATGAGCAGCGCTCACTACGTTGAGTTCTCTGCGCAGATTCTCACGCTCCGACGCCTCCAGCGCCGCCGTCTCCAGCAACTTGCTCTCCAGCGCACTTATGCGCTGCTTATACTGCTGCTCGCTCTGCTGCTGCTGCTGCAGTTGCTCCTTAAGCTCTGCCACATTGCGTTCCAGCTGCGTTCTCTGCTGCTGCTTCTGCTGCTCCAGATCGTTTAGCTGTTGTTGCAGCTGCAGCAGCTCGGGCATAGGTGTCAGCGCCTTGGGCAGCTCCGGAGTTTGCTGCAACATGCACGGAGTCTTGAGCTTAGAGTCTTCGGTGAGATTCGAGAAATTTATATGGCGTGGCACCAGACCAGGCGTCAGATTGCCGCTGCTCTGGGCCGTCACCCCCAGTGCGTGTTGATCCTGGAAGTAGTGCGGATGCTCAAATGTGTTGACAGGATGTGCCAGGACAAAGCCACTCAAGTCATCCGTGCGCTTGTAGGTTAAGTTTGCCACCGCTTCCTTGGATGTTTCCTGCAAAGGCATAATGAGGGTTGAAACTTGATATTCAAATGCAGTGGTCGTAATTTTAATTTTGACAAACGTTTTGCTTTTGTAACTTTTTATTCCTTCAAGCAAAAATTTATCAATTATTATTGATGGTTAGCTGCATTAAAAACTATATTTTCGTACTAAATTCTAAATATTAATGTTAAATATTTACATGACAATGATAATTGACTCACTATAGTCACAAGAACCGATCAATTTACATCAGATTGAAACTAATAAGTATTTAAGAAAAGCTTTAAATAATACTTTTACACTATTAGCCGCTGGATGGATGGAAGATATTGTCGGGCTAGGCCTTCTCCTTTTAACATATTGACAATATCATAAGCCGATCAAAAGCTATGCAAATTTAACTACAATTCAGTTATGTTAACTTCTAACTGCTTTACTGATGATATAGTCAATTCGCCAATTTAAGCACAAAAATCTATATAAATCTATACTTTAATTTTTATAATTTTTTATATATTTTTAAAAGTTTTTAGCTAGAGCTAACCACCACTATAATTAGAAACTTTGCTTGATAGGATAAGTTACAAAAGTAAACTTTTTTTTGCTGTGTGTCGTTTAAGGATTAAAGATTAAGGAAGCTTACCATTGTCTGGTGTAGAAAGCCGCCCGCATTGTCTGGCAGCTGCAGCGTGGCGCTTGGACTGCGTTGAACGGCACGCCGGTCCACTTCCGGTTCGGGGAACTCGGTTATGGAGCCAATGTCGCTGAGCGTGCGCCCGCTGTGCTTGCCGCTGACATCCTGCTTGGGACTGATTTGCTCCTTGGCGGCCTGTAGCTCG
Organism: Drosophila busckii; assembly: GCF_011750605.1. Lineage (NCBI taxonomy): Eukaryota > Metazoa > Arthropoda > Insecta > Diptera > Drosophilidae > Drosophila > Drosophila busckii. Next base: position 16,117,508 of record NC_046606.1, on the reverse strand, counting down.
CGCTCCTTGGCCTCCAGCTGCTGCTGCAGATGATCGATCTCATCGTTCTTGTCCGCCAGCATGGTCTCCATCAAGTCGGGCATGGCCAGGCGCTGCACCGTCTCGTTGCGCATCTTTTCCTTCAGCTGCTGTAGCTCTGCCTCCAGACGCTGCACCAGACTGCGATCGGGCTGACTGCGCTGGCCAAGCTCTGCCTCCAGGCGTGTAATCTCATCCTTGCTGCGCTGCAGTTGCTGCTGCAACATGGCCATCTGTTTATCACGCGCCGCCAGCTGCTCGCTCAGATTGCGCAGCTCGTTTTGCAGCTCATGGTTGCGTGAGTTGAGATCCGAGGTGCCGGCGCGATGCAGTTGCTCCGCACGCTGACGTTGCTCCTCCAGGCGCGACTGCAGCGTGGAAATGCGCTCAGTTTGCTCATCAATGCGCCCTTGCAGCGAGTCGCGTTCATGTTGCAATTCCTGCAAAAAAGAAACCACAATTAAATACGAGAGTCAATGACCCACCCATTCCCCATCCCTCAGCTGACCCCTTTGGCAATTTAGTTTTAATTGAACGCATGCAAATGATGAGTGGATGTTGTTTACACAGTTTGTGGCAAGCATTTGATGCGGGCCCTGCTGCCTTGCAACGTGCCACAAACAATGCAACCTATTGAGACACACACACAATGCATTTAGTGTCTAGTTAGTCTTTCAATTAGGCTGCGCTTACGCGCTTTGTACACACGCCTCATGTGGCAAGTGCCACAAAGTGTTGCTTGATTGAGGTTGCCGTTGTTTGTTGATTGAGGCAGGTGCGTCAAATGATTTACTGGCTTTTGTTTATAAATAAATTCTCTTATTGCATGTGGCACAAACTGGGCGCATGAATGGAGCTGCCACGAGGGCATCCAGGCTATTTTTAGCTAAGGTTGTGCCAATTTCTAGCCAATCCATTGGCATATAGATATATGACATTCATAGTTATGTTGTATATAATTTATTTGTTTATACAATCTTTTGCTCAAATGCTGTCAGCATTCATCAGCACACATCTGGCATATAGTATATATACATCTATATCTATGCACATCAATCAAAATTTATTCAATTGCCCTCCACTTGTCAAACATAAATTTCAACGCAAAACTCACTCGTATGGGCAAGAATTTGTTGCTCTGCTCATGTTTTGAGCGCAACAACATATTTATTGCGCTCACTGTTTATCACAATCAATTACACTAATTTCGTTTATAAACTTTTTCAAGAGAAATCTGTTCTAGGTGCGTCGCACAAGAGCGCTGCTCAGCAACTGAGCACAAGAAGTTTAAAATTTGTTTAAATTCAAACTGTGCATGATCCCCCAATGCAAGCAAAACTGTGTTGAGTGGCTAAAGCAGAAGGGTTGGCACTTTCAATAGCTTAGCAAATGCAAATTATATAAAGAGCCTTAAAGCCGTTTAGTTTGTAAATTTAACAAAAAATTTGACAATTTAAATTGTTGCTGCCAATGAAACGTTAAATTTAAATATTTTTAAGCAAAGCACTGCAGCATAATTTGTATAAATATTTTAAACATAACTGAAACTCGAAAAGTGCGCATGAGTTTGTATGCAATGCAGTTTAGTTCTTGGGGTGTGTGCCTCGGCTAATTTGGTAGGACCGCCATGCAACGAGTTGTTTTCGCAATAAATGCTGACGCGAGCAGGCAGCGGTTTGAGACTCGCTTGCTACACATTTCTAAGCATGCTTGCCGCTAACGCAGTGTAATGTCATAACGAGATGTAATATATACATTAAAATCACATAGTATCTGCCATGATTGAATGAAAAGCAAACAAATTTATTTTTAATTGTACTCACCACACAGCCGGCGCGCATTTGCATGACTTGCATTTCCAGATCACGTACACGCTTGATGGCCGCCTCCTCGACGCGCGTGTGCTTATCCAGTTTCTCGGACACACGCTGCACGCCCTCCACGGTCAATGAGTGATGATGTGGCGATGGCGTTCCGCCCGCTGAGCGAGGCATGTTGGGCTGCTTGGTATGCACAGAGACATCCTCGGTGGCACTCAGACTGCACGAGTTGGAGGCTGTGTTTGAGTTGTGCAGCGATTCCAGTGTTTTGGTTTTTTGCTCCAAGGTGGTTTCAATGTCACGCAGTTGCTCTGCGAGCTGGGTGAGCACAATGCTTTGCTCAGCGGATGGACGCTCCAGTTGCAGCTTCTCCTCCAGCTGGCGTATGCGTGCCTGGTAGCCTTCACCAATGTCTGTCTTAAGGCTATGCACTTCCTGCTGCAGTGCATCATTGGAGCGTATTTGCAGCTGCACATAGTCCTCCAGCTGTTTGGACTTTTCGGTGAGCACCTGCTCATTCAACGATTTGGTTTGCACTTGTGTTTCGAGCTCCGAAATTATCTCGCGCAGCATAAAAATCTTATCGATGGATGTCTTGAGCTCCACTTCGAACGTGTCCCGCTTCGCATTTGATTCGGCCAACTTTTGGTTGACCTCCGACAACTGCGCCTCCAGCTGAGCATACTGTGGGGAATAACAAAGCTGCGTTAGTATAAACTAATTGAGTTAAGCTAAGAACTAACAAATGGTTCGTTAATGGGTGCGTGAGCGAGTAGAGCGTACATAAATGTGTTTGTGTATATTGGTGAGTTTGTGGGCATGATGTATGTATGAAGGCTTCCAACTTACATGCTTCTGCTTTACTAACGTCAACTTTTGTGTGTTTTGTGCATTTTGGGCCAAAAACACGCGTGCAGTTTGGAAAATAGTTGCAGGAAGATTTAAAATTAATTTAGTTTTTTTCAGTGCATGCAAATATTTCAAGAAATATAATTATAAATTAGTGTTATTTTAATTAAATAAAGAGATCAAAACAAATGGTCGAAAAGTCAATTTGTTTGACATATTTTGCTTAAAAGAATCCATAATCCTCTTAATACTAAACAAACATAATATTTAATTTAACATAATTTAAAGTTTTGTTAGTAATAATTCATTGAGAAATTTAAATAAGAATAAAATTGCTTTGCAATACTTAAGTCTTGCACCCAATAAACTTAAAATTTAAAACAATTTTGTTAGTACATAAAGACGACCTATGCACTTGTATTGGGACAAGAATTACAAAACTTTAAATTAATTTTTCCCAACAAAATTCAATCGAATTCAACAAACAATAAATCGTTCATATTTCAACATTTTAAGGAATACAATCCTCAAAAAGAAAAATGAGTAATTAAGTAAGGACTTGACTTTCGCTGATATGAGAATATATTCCATTAATAGCATCTGCTATAACAGAAAATCTTCGAAATGTATATACTGATTTAATATAAACATTTTCCTGTTAAATTATTATTTTTTTTATATAATTTTAGGTATGTCATTGTTTGTCCCTAATGAACTCCATGGCAGTGTATTAATGAAATTAAAATGATCGGAAACATTCCCTTGAATTCATTTGAAAATCAATTTAGTTTATATCAGGAAAATGCAATTACGAACTGTAATCTCATTGGAAATTAACCTCATATAGTCATTTCCTGAATTGTTTACACAGCCAGACATGTATTGTATATATATTTATATGTAAATCGAGTGAAATCTTATTTTGAAGGTTAAGCACTTTGTAAATGGAAATCTTTCGCATGGCTCCCTCGCTACTTAATTAATTTCTGCGCTATAAATAGGAATGGCAGCAAGCTTGCGAAAGCTTTAGACGAGTGCCTCAGCATTATAGCTATATGTATGGCAATCATTCAGGCTGCCCTTGACTCCATTGAGCAAGCAGTTGGGGGCCCAAAAGTTTCACTCATTTTACGAGTGCGCGTATAATATTTTTTGAAAATACTAAACAGGTGCAGCTTAGCTTTGCATAAAATAAAAACATAAACAATTTTGTTTATTTTGAAATGAAATTAAGTTGAATTTTATGAACTGTTTGTGTGCAGTCAAATGAACTAGAAAGTTTGTTAGGCGTGTAAAAATGTGCAAATTACATTTAACCATTTGTTAGAACGTGCAAATTGTTAGCAACAATAACAGAGTGAGAGAGAAAGAAACGAAACCGCAACAAAATCAAAACGTAAAGGAAAAACCCAAAGGAAAACAAAATCAAAGCAAGAACTGATGAAGAGCAGCCTTGCGTAGTGAAGTGACAAGCACTCACCTCCTCGGAGGCATTGGCAAAGGAGCTGCGCTCTTTTTCCTTGTCGCGCAATTGCGCTTTCAATTGCTCAATCTCGCGCTGGAACTCATCGCGTTCCTGCTCGCGCTCAGCGGCCTGTTCTTCCAGAAACAGGCGCGTGGCCTTTAGCTGCTTGTCGGCAGTGTCGATCTGTCGATTGATGATGAGGTTGGTAGTAGTAGTAGTACGGTTAGGGTAAGGGTCAACAAAAGAGAAACGCGCTGTCTGGCGTTTTTATTTCTTGCATGCGTTTAGCACACAGATTAAAGGGGGCGTGGCACACAGATTATAGTGCGTGTTCTTACCTGTGACTGCAGATCCTCGCGGTCCTTCTTGTTGCACTCCACCACCTTGTCGCCCTCGCGACAAAAGTCCTCAATCATTTGCAGCAGCTCCACAGTGGCATTGCCTGGCTTATCAGGCGACTGCTGCGTTTGCTGTTGCTTTGTGGGCGAGATGAGCAGCTGGCGTGCACGCTCCTGCAGCTGCACAAAGCTGGCCGAAGTGTCGAGCTGCGTGGGCGTGCTCTTCATGTCGCCCAGGCCGTAGCCTTCGGCATAGTCTGTGTGATTGAGCGAGTTCAGCTGCGACAGTTGATCCCGCAGCGTCTGCAGCTCATGCCCCAGCTCCGCATTGCGATCGATGGTGTTGCTGAGCTGCTGCTGCAGCTTCTGGCGATCAGTTTCCGATTTGACCAGACGATTCTTAAGCTCCACCAGCTGGAAGCTTAGCTCGGAGGCTGCCTTGCCCGCATGTTGCTGCAGATCAATGGGCAGCGAGCTGTGCGGCTTGCTGAGCAGCACGCCTTGGCTGCTCTTGCGCTGATGCGCCTCGCCCAGCTGCTGATCGTTCAGTGAATTAGTGCGCAGTATTTTGAGCACACCGTTTGCCGCTGTAGTCTTTAGACCATCCTCAGCCTCACAGCACTGCTCATGCTCCTGCTTCTCTGGCTCATCCACTTCAGGCGCCAGATCCTCGGACAGACGCAGCAAATACGCTGCCTCGGACTTGAGACGCTCCAGGCAGTCGCCCAGATCAAAGTCCTCTTGCTGCTCTTCATTGCTCTTGCTGTCGATGAACTGCAGCAGGCTCGGATCCTCCACCAGCTCCAGCAGACTGTGCACATCGGGCACCAGGCGTTTGGTATTGTTGAACGAAACCTGCAGCAGTGAACTGCTCAGCGTATGCTCCACATCCTCGCCACTCTCATGGCCGCGACTCTGCGTCAATATGCGCTGCACCTCCTCCGACAAGGTGGCATTCAAATCATCCTCGCAGTTGGCCACACACTTGGCCAAGCGGCAGAGCACGTGGCGAAAGCTTTTGGACAACTCACGCAGTCCATCGCGCTCGCTTATGATGTTGTCCAAGTCGCGTGAAGCATCAAATGTCAAATGCCGCTTGTTCTTGCGATTCAGCTGCTTCTCATATTCAAGTTTCAGGCGCGACATCTAAAAGAAAGTTTATTAGTTAAAGCCTTAACTTGATCTCTACTTGTCGCACTTACCTCTTCAGCATGTTTGATATTCAGCTGCGTTATTTCCAATTGGCTTTTGGCCGTAAACTTCTCGCGCAGCAAAATCAGCTCCTTGGGCCAATGTTGATCGTTGGCCGCGCTCTCCGACAGCAAGCTCTGCAAGAAGACAACAACACAAATAAATAAACAACACTTGGGGCATGTCTGTAGAAATCTGTTGGCAACATGCGTCCGCAGCTTTTGACCCTTTGATAAGCTGCAATTCAGTCTAAATATTTATTGTTTGTAGCCGCATTCAAGCCAAATATTTATGCATCAAATTATATTGAACTTTTGCTGTTCGCTTTTTTGTTTTATTTGTTTATCGAGCTGCCAACAACAGCACTCCGCAGTGGTAATGCATTTCGTCTGCAAAGCAATTCTTTGTCTGCGGACGCGTGCAGCACATAAATCTTAATATATGTGCCACCAAGGCGTTGAGGGAGTTTGTTGCATGTTCAGATAGCAGCGCTGACTAAAGGGCTGTATTTTTAAATTAAGACTCAATGTTGCATGCAAGTGCAATTGTGGTTTGTGCTTGCAACAAATTGTTGCTCATATAAATAAATTCTCTTTAATTGTTTTTTAACCAAGCTTTGAATAGCCTTATTTTAACTCTTCTTTTGCCATAAGTGACACATTTGTTTACAAAGCCAACACTAAAGTTGAGCTCGACTGCTAATCAAATTTTCAATAGACTCCACCCCATATTACAATTTACAGTTTTTCTTAATTATTATCAATATTAAAATTAAATCCTATGCCCATCTCTAGGGAACGCTACGACTTGCACGTCATTGGCTGTCTTATCTGTCAGCTAAAGAGTCATGATCTTTGATGCTTGCGATTATTATTTTCCGCAGCTCTGTTCTCAACGCCTATTTACATTGCTGCTTGCCTATAATTCCCATTTTCATGATGGTCTTAATGCAGCTTGTTTAAAATTGAAATGATTGCTAGTAAGAGATTTATTTTTGTCAGCTTGCATTTGTGGTTGCACTAAGTATTTTTAGCTGCCGCAATGCGTGGCGTACATGCACTCAAAGCTAAAATTGTGCCACCACACAGTCTGCACGTCATAAATTATGCAAAACTTTCTTAGATCAAAGTGGCGATAAACGTAAAATTAAGCTGCTACATAAACTGTTTATGTTTATAATAAATACGCTAATAAATGCTGACTGTAGTCGTTAATTACTGCACTCAAGTTGATAATGTAATTGGAGTAAATTGGGCAAGCAATTGTTAGCAGCTACATTTAATTAGAAACTTCTTGCTCTGCATCCGCTTTAACTCAAAAATTCCGTAAAGTTTTCCCCAGCGCCGCATGACGCTCTAAAAATACTGAAATTTACTTCAAAATAGCAAACACTCGAAAACCACAGAAAATTTTGAGCCTTACACCCAAAATAACTTTACACATTTTGGAATGAAATGAGCGCGCAAACGGTTTATGGTTTTGGGGAAAAAGGGCAACGACATTTCCATTTCCATTTTTCACGCTATACAAAATTTCTTTTTGTCAAATGTTTGTGTTTCGAGTGCTCTGGAGATTTGTAGGCCCAGACATAATAAAATCCCAAAACAGGCATATGGCGCTTGTTTATTCTATTTTAAAATTGTTAAACTTGATGCTTACTTTTTTGGCAGTTCTTTGGTATCCAAAAATTTCCTTTACATGCATCTATGTATATTCAACATGAACATAAAAACCGTTAATTTTGAATTTGGCGCGTTGCACACACACACACACACACAGATATAAATTAATGTTGATCTATGAACGTATTTTCTATGACAATTTCATTTAATAATAATTCATCATAACAACTCAATTTGTTTGCAATGCAAATTTCAATCATTTAGAAACCTCTTCAACACAAATACGCACATGTACATATATTATTCACTTTGTAGATATATGTATAAGTATTTATTATTGTACGTTCTTATATTCACAATATTTCACTTTCTTCCGCTCAGCATCCGCACGCATTGAAATCACGCAATGAACTAAGCTGATGGTCACGGAGCGCGGTCTATTTAACGCTCTTCGCAGATCTTCTCGCGAGCGATGCCGACTGCACCCAGCGACGCGAGGACGTGAAAAGAAACATTACTCGCTGCGCTCAATATTCACATGCGCTCACATTTTGCAGCTAGTTTAATAACTAACAGCCTCTCAGCATCTAATTATTTTTGATTTTATACCAAATACTAAATGCTAGAAGTCTAGAAGTATTATTTAATTTAATTAATTATGCAAATGCAATTTATTTAAAGCAAATAAAAATAAAAACCAAATAATTAAACATATTTGCCACAAGTAATAATAATTATTTTGTTTAAACATAAATTTAACATGTCTGCAATTATTTTAAGTATTTAATGTTTGCGAAACATTTATTGCTGAAATGGCTAGTCTACAATTTCGCTGGATTCTGTGGTATACTTTCCATACGTTTATATTATTGAATGCAAGCTAAATATATATATTTTATATAAATCTTCCAGTATGTCCACCAAACCCATCTATATTTATAAAATAAACTCATTCAGTACATATAAAGTTAAAACGTATTTTGAACTTAAGTTTTATCAATCGATCCTCTGAAATGTTGATCAGTGTAATAAATTGTTATCACTGGGTTTCTTAGAATTATTCTCTGTTGGCAAAGCAGTGCAATAAGACACTGCTTGATCGAATGCCGCTGCTGTGCGTGCGTTAAAATTAATTCAAATTTATGTTCGTTAATTTTCGGACATAAGGGCACAACTCTACGCATTGTTATTGCACTCAAATTACAAATATGTCAGTCTGTATATATCGAGTTGAGGCTGCATTCATTTGTTGGCACTTCTAAATTTAACTGCTGGACTGCAGTTAATTCATTCTAAGCCGTGAGCCTACCCTTACCCTTAACACTTCCGTTTTTGGGGGCCGCATGAGCTGCGGTCCAACTTTAATTTATGTGTATGTTTATACTTCAATACAGACTTTGGTCTGTCTTTGTTTATGTCATGCAATGACAAACATGTGCCACAAATTTGGCGCGCTAGCCTGATAAACATAAATAAGCGTGCGAGTTGATATATATATAAATATATATGGACATCTGTATGTTTGGGGGGGAAACTTTGTCAACTGACAGGCAGCGCGTCTGCTAAATTTTATTGGCAAGCAGACAAAAAGCGGCAACATACACACAATACACATAAGATGTGCATATGTTGCGACTATTTTTGACAGCCTAAATGGGACACACGTTATGCTGAGTCTACGCATTGGTTAACCGTTGACTTGTCTAGCGGAATTGCAGGAACTATGCTTCAGCCGAGCGGCATATCCTATTACACATAAATCTCGAGGAGAACTCAATTAGGCAGCGCCTCGCCACATTTGCTCGTCGCAGCATAATGTCACTGCTGCAACATTAAATGAAGTGCAACATAAGTCAATGCACACCGCTGGGATCGTTGACTTTGGCCTTAAAAATAGCTCGCTGATATCAAAGTGCAGTCTGTTTGCATTCAGGTTGTTCCAAAGCATAAAATGAAACCAAACATATTTTAAATACGCTACATCTACTTCGTTTGATTGATTTGAGATCATTTTTAGAATTCTCGTCACAAAAAAAAGCTTTAGAAAACGGGTATTTCCCATAATTATTATGATTAATAAATATATTAGACAGCCTGAAAGCCTTTGTTGCTCTGGCTATACCAATTGTACCATAGAATTTAATTCTAGGCTCAATTAAAATAAATAAAATAAATTAGAGCGACCGTTATGTTAACTGTAAGAGAAACTTAATTTCATTGAAAAAATGACTCTAATAATAATAAATCGGACTTTACTGTGGACTTTACACAAAGGCCTCAACAAATATTAGAAGAAATGATTGGATGTTGTTTCTAATCCATTTTAATTATAAGTAACTAATATTCATATTTTTCTATTCCCCATACAAAAATTATTTTCTTTTTTAAATATAATATTAAAGCACACTTGATAAATTAGGAAAATATTTCAGACTAAACATAGCACAGTTTAAGGACAGGCACGAACTTTATTAATTCCAAAGCCCCCTCAAGGGTCGAAATAAATATTACAGACCCGGATCAGCGCGATGTTAATATATAATTTGATGATGCCCGCTGCTCAAGAAGCCCGAGCAAGCCCGTGCCCAACTCTCTGAGCCAAATAAATAAATAAATCATAAGGTAGAGTATGCCAAGCCACAAGCCGCATAGATCTCTAAGTTCTAGGCGGCCACACGCACAGTTTAAAGTTCTAGGGGTAAAACGTCACCAATGTGAATTGTTTTTTGCTTTGTTTTCGTTCACTATTTGCTATTTGCTGGCAAGTTGACAAAAACATTGCACGCCTGACGCTGCGCGAGCAATCACAACATTTTGATCAAACGAGCGCACAAATAAATATATAAATAAATCCTAAACAGTTATAAGGTAGATGGAAATGTTTGTAACGCTTCATGCTGCAGTTTGGCGTGAATCACACAGCATGCAGTTAGTGTGAGTGTGAGTGCGGGGGAAGGGGGAGACAAAAGCTTACCTGGATTTGTTGCTCCAACTCGGTGGCAATGTCCTGGCGAGCCAACGCCAGTTGCTCCTGCAGTCGACGCTCGTATTCGGCAATAATGCGTTGAATCACCTGCGACTCGTTGTTCGGATTCAGCTCGTCTTCATCAATAATAATTAAGGAGGTATTGCCGGCGGCGGCGGCGGGGGTGGCAGCCTCGGCGCAGGTAGGCGGCAGCTTGGTGGGTGTGGACTGTGTTAATGTGCGTGTGTGTTGAGTTGGGTGGCCAGGTAGTAACATTGTGGGTTATCGTTTTATTGGCGGGGCGGGGGTTAAAGAGAGACAAGCAAGAACATGTCAGCAACAGTTAGTAAACATTAGCAACAGGTAAGATTGTAACACAAAGTGTAGCATGCCGCAACTCGATCGTGAACTTACCACAAAGTCTTCGTCTTCGACCTGGCGACGTTCATAGAAGCGCAGGCGTTCGGTCAGCTTGCGCAGCTGCTCCTCATGGCCACGCTTCAGCTCGTGTATGTGTGTTTGATAGAAGATCTTGAGCTCAGCGATTTCCAGTTCATCCTTGCATTGCTTGCTGGCATCCACGCCACTGGGCGTCAACTGACGATGACTGGGACTAAGCAACAGTTCGGCGCGTTTGCGCTTGCGTGGCGTTGAGTCCTTGGAGGGCAGCTCCAGTGGCAGCTGCTCGGCCTCTGAGCACTCCGAGGAGCTGTCGCCGCCCAGCTGCTGCGACTTGTGCGAGAATATTTCATCCGAGTACTGCTTCTCCAAGTCCGCACAGCGCTGCTCAAAGTATTTGCGCAGTTCCTCCATCTGCTTGGTGTGCGTGGCTTCGCTTTGCTGCTGCTCGCTTTGCCAGCGGCTTAGCTCGGCTGCATGCTCCGCTTTGCTTTGGGCCAATTGCTGTGTCAAGTAGTCATCGAACTTGCGCTGCACCAGCAGAAAGGGACGCAGCTCTCCAGGCAGCAGACACTTCTGGAACTGTTCAATTTGCTTGCTGAACGCTGGCGGCCATTCGGGCGGCAGCGGCTGCACTCCCAAGTCATGCTCATCATCATCGTTGGGCAGATGTGGCGCCAGCTCATCCTCGCTTTCGCTTATCAAGTCCATGGAAATCTCAGACAGACGCGCGCCCGCCTGCGCCTCCCAGTCGCTGCTGCCTTTCATCTTATGCATAGCCTCAGCCAGCTGACGGCGCATCGCTTGCAACTCGCCGCCCAGGCGCTCAGCGTCTGTTTGCAGCTGCTCACGCACGCCGAGCGACTGCTGCAGTGACTCTGTTAGCTTGGCAATCATGTCATCGCGACGCGACAACTCCACATAAATGTCCAAGGTCTGTAAGCCAGAAAAGAGCGACAAGTCATTATAGCAATTGCAATAGATGTTTGATGGACTCACCTGTGCGCCGTATTCCTCTTGGAGCGTGCGATATTCCGTGGAGTTTGTCTGCAGCGAGCTGGAGTCTCTGGCTGAGCCGGGACCTGTGCTGGTTTCGCGTCGCGCCGACTCCAGCTGCAGATTGAGTGAGGCCAGGCAGTTGTCCTTCGTCTCTAGTTGCTGTTGCAGCTGCTGTACTTGCGTCTCCAGCTGCTGCAGCATGTTGAGCGAGATGACACTGGAACTGCTGGCCAACTTGCCTGCCGCCAGCAGCGTCTTGGACTCCTCAATGGACAGCGACTGCTGCTCCTCGGCGTTGGTGCTAAGCGATAGCAAACGCTCGCTCTCCTCGGTTATGTCCTCAAGCACATCCTTGCTAAACTCGCTCATGGGCACGCGTTCCATTTGCTTGAGTTCGCCACTTAAATTAACTTGCGGCGCGGGCGACTCTGTGGGTGAAGCCTTGCCAGACAGCTCCAGCTGCGACTGCGATTGCGATTGCGACTGCTGCAAAGCCAGCAGACGCAGCTTCATCAACTGCAGCGCACACTCTTCCTCTTCGCTGTCGTCTGCAATGTCCAGCATGGTTAGCTCTAGACGCTCTGGCTGCAGTTGCAGCGTTTCCAATGCTCTGGCCGACTTGGCTTCCATTAGTTGCGGCTGCTGCAGCTGTGGCAGCTTCAGAGGCTGCAGGCTGCCCGTTAGGGGCGTGGCAACGGCATCCAGGTCTGTCAGCTGCTCGGCTTGCTGCGTGCTGCTTATTGTGTGCTCCTCTGGCTCATAGCTTAACTCTATAGACTCATTGGTGGCTACTATTTCCTCCAGCGAGTGATCCTGCTCCAGTTGCGCCGAGCTGGACACCAGCTGCGGCTCATCCACAAAGTCAGAGACATCATCGGTGGTGCTTTGGTTGCTTAGACTTTCCTCGCCTTGCGGCTGCTCCTCGCTCTCCTCGTGCCGCGAGTGCACAGGCTTGGCTCCCTCCAAAGGCAAACTTATATCAAAGTCGTCGTCGTCATCATCATCGTCCTCTGATAATGTTTGCTGTTCATCTTCCTGCTCATCCTCTTCGTCACTGTCGTCGGCGACTAGAAAATGTTGCGCCAGCTGTCCGCCCGAGAGTTCTGCATCATCGATGCGAAACTGTGCAGCATCCTCGCTGCTGTCGGCTTTGGCACTTTGTTCCCTTGGCGCTTGTGAGGATTTGGCATCTGTTGTGCTGTCTAAATTGGAGCGCAGCTGCTCCTCCACGCCCTCACTCAGCTCCAATGCCTCCTCAATTTCCTCTTCTATGCTGCTGCTAGTTGTTGTCGTCGTTGTTGTTGTTGTGTTGTTGGTAGCTCCTCTGCCCAGCACATCGCTGCTGCTGGTCACCTCACTTCTTGTGGTTGTTGTTGCGGTTTGTTGCTGTGGCTCAGCCATGTCAATGGTCATGGAACTGGTGGGCTGCTCTATGCTAAACGATGAAATCGTCTGCTCGTCCTCAGTCAAACTGAGATTATTCTGTTGACGCAATAGCTCCGCAGTGTCTGTGGAGCTCACGGCGTAGGGTGTGCTGCTCGATGTTGTAAAGCTGCTTGACACTATATATGTCCGTATGGAACTGTTATCAGCATCCGCATCGTCTTCATTAACAGCGCATGTTGCTGACGCTGTCTTAGCAACATGTTGCGCTAACTCAGCGTCGTCTGTAGATGTTGCTGCCTTACTATTTGTTGTTGTTGTTGTTGCTGTTGCTTGGAAGTTAAAGTTTAATGTTGGTATAAGATCGACATGCACATGTTGTGCCTCGCCACAAGTTCGACTCTTGCTCTTTACTGTTACGTGTGGCTTAACAGCAGCAACTGTTGCTGTTGTTGTTGCTGCTGCTGTTGCTGTTGATGCTGCAGCAACGTCCTCAGGCGTCTCTATAGCCTTATAACAGACACTACCACTGCGCGGACGCAGCAATGATGTGATCTAGAATAATAAAAGCATAAATATGTTGAGAAAAATAAAACAAAAATGCGTATTTTAAGTAGTTAAATTCCAAATATTCAACAAGTTAGTGATTTTTTTTTAATTAAAACATTTTAAACACTTTCTAATAATTGTAAAGACATTTTGTTTTCGCTCTTTATAAGTAATATGCTAAAATAATTTATTAATGTACATGAACTTGTAGAATTAAAATAAATATTTATCAAAACTTATAGCATCTCAATTTTTTTTTCTTTTGGTAGCAATTGTTGAGTTTGTTGGTGAAGAATAAAAATAATATTGAATAACACGTACTAAGTACGTAAAAATCTTATATCCAGGTTAAATTTTAGAATAAAGAAACGAAGCAGGATGTTTATGAAATAACTGTTAATTGGTAATGGTGACGATGTGAATTGTTTAGCGCCTTTGATATACGCATATTAATTTCACCAATGTTTTGTATGGTGTCCGGTAACTGTTGAAGTGACTAGATGTTCCTATTCCAATAAATTTAACAATTACAGGTGAATATAACTTATTTAGTCGGAATTTACTTTGTTTAATAATATAAAATACAAACTCAATTGCAGTTTTCTAGCAAAAATATTTATTTTTCGTTTTTTAGTTTCGGCAAACTTGATCATCAGTCGAGTCTGTTTATGGCACGCATGTGCTTATAAACAAATATCTATGTACATGGGTGCATTGTTCAAAGATGTTGTTGTTGTTGTTGTTGTCATTTGGCCCACTTGGCAGCGCTGCGATTGAGGCGCACGTCTGCCGCCATAAATACATGAAATTTTCGTAATGATGTCACCTCATTTTGAGCAAAGTCAACGACAAGCAATTGTCAGGATTATGGGGTTAAGCACTGTCTGACATACACACGCCTTGCCACAGATTTGTTGGGCTCAGCTGCAACAACATCAACCCAAGCAGAGGAGGGACGAACGGATGAGGGGAGTGGCGCGCGCGATCAGTCGAAGAGCATTGATACGCTGGAATAGAGCTGCAGCTAATTGACCCGCAACTGACACAAAATGCCGAGCAGCTCAAGTGATTATTAGCGCATAGTGCCATAGATCGAACAAGAGAGTGGGGGTGGGTGGAGTGTGCTGGGTGCTGGCATTAGCATCTGCTGTTTGGCTGACTCAGGCGCTATTTGATGGATTGCAGCTGTGCTGGTGGTGGGCAGCACACGGCAGCATCAAGTTGCCCTTTTTTTCTTTATAATTAGAAACGTTGCGGTGTTTTCGTAAAAATAAGTTTTTAAATTTTGTAATAAGCAAACTGTCAGTTGTTAGAGTTGCAGATGTTGCATTTACATAGACGTCTATGGCAGGCATCTAATTGAAAGCCTGCCCACACTTGAGCTGTAGATTCAATTAGATGATTAGCTCAGGCATTGCGTATACGCCGTGTGGCAATTCATTGTGAATTAATTTGTTTAGTTCATAATGTCACAGCGGCCGTTGCAACGTCCTTGAACTTGTCAAGAAACTGGAACATAACAGGATAAAACTATTCAAGCATTGTCATGGTTACGAAGCGACCAAAGTGTGTGCGTGTCTTGTGGAAATTGCAAGTTTTCTACGCCCGAATTTCCCTCTCATATGCAGAGAGAGTCCTTTGACATAGATTCTGTGGGCGTGAAGCATTATGGCCGCTCCTCTTTTATATTGACATAAGTCAAAGACATGTGGCCATTAGTGGGTTTAGATTTTCAGCTATATAGACACGCATATGTTTGCTTAATTTGCTTAAGCTATAGCAGACATTAATGGATTGAATTAGCTTTTAACTCACATTAGCTTCACTCATGGTTAAGGTCGCCTTGATCGCCTATTTACACACAAGCCAATTGCACGCTGCTGTCAATTTGTTCATTATTCTTTTTACAACTCTACACACACACACACACACACTAACAAATACACACACACGTAGACGCGCGATATTTTATATTTTTTTTTTATTATTATGTGGATTTTTTACAGCGCAAAGTGACGACCGCCTGCAGTGCGAGTTCTGTTATAAATAAAATGCCGCGCTCAGCAGAACCGCCGGCGAAGGCGATTCAAATCAGCAGTCAATCCAAAGAAATCAAAAGAAAAACGCACTGAGAAGCGTACGCCACAAGCTAAAGAGAGTGAGAGTGAGAAAGAGAGCGACGAAGCGCGAGCGCAAGTGAAAATAAAAAAATAATAATAAACGTGAAAACAAATTTTGCAACGGTTCCAAGCGGTTCCGTGCACCGAATGCGCTCCAATTTCGTATTTATAAACAACAATGTGGAACGTAAGTTGTGTGGCTCCCATGTGGGCAACATGTTGGCAACGCGCCCCATCAACATGTGCCCTGTTTATGTTGATGGCCCTGTGTTGATAAAGCGCTCAACTCCGTATGTTTATTTGATTTATACGACGGCTGCCTAGGCGAGCCGCACCAAAGGTCAAAGGCGCTGTTGGATTTTGTTTTCTGCTCCAAACACGTGCAGATAAAGAAGTTTTGAAAAGTAAACAAAAAGTACGAATATTTGTAATTTAAACTAATTTTGAAACACTACATTTATATATGTTTAAATGATGATTGTTGTTTAATTCAACAAATTTCTAAAGTAAATATTTAGGAATTTCAAAAAGTAATTATTAAAAAAAAGGTTATATAAAACAATAATAATAATTATTATTAACTAACACGATACCAGATCAAAATAGGGTTTTAAATGTATATAATTAAAATTAAAATTAATACTCCCCAATTCATGTCACAAATGCTGCGTCTGAGTAATTAAATTATATTTAAGCATATGCCCCATGTATATATTCATATTTCTTAAAACATTTAGGTAATTTCAAATGTTTTTTTTGTAATATAATATATGTATATATAATAAATATTTTGAAATCCTATAACGTTTAGTGCTGTCGCATTACTATATCAAATATATATATATTTTTTTTTATTGAGCCATAAATTATTAACATTTTACATACCCAATCATATATGGTATATATATTCATCTTGTCTGTTGTTTTAGTTAATGCATCTCATACTCAAAATGCACTGCACACACTTGACCGCGTTATTTTGCACTAGAGATCGCAACCCAAAAATATTTGGTTAAACATTTGCGTCTGTCAGTTATATTTTTCTAGTCTAATGTTTTTGCTTTGCTTTGTTTTTTTTCTTGATTCGGTAGACACTTATACTACACTGGGAAGAATTCTTTTGCAGGTTATGTTGGGAACAGTTTTACGTAAAATTTCTAACAGATGCGCTGCTTACAATTGACCCGACAGAACTAAACTAAAACGCGGACAAAGGGAAAAGCTACACTATGCGCTGTTGCTATTAAACAATCATCTCGTGGACTTTGTGGCTCCTCCAAAAGATACAATCCAGAACCAGAACAGCCAATGGCACCACAACTGAAGTGCAACCGTTCTGAAATTCAGTTGCACGTAACCGCGCGCTCAATGCAACTGAACCAATCAATTGAGTGCGCGCCAGGCGGACACCAACGACTTTTATCTTTTATTTTTGGTTACATTTCGAAATACAAAAGAGCGAACGGAACTGCTTGCTGCTGCTACTGTTGCATGCTGCTCACTGAGCCGCAGCACGACATGTTTTATAAATATGCACAGAGATTTGTGTCTGTTCCGTCTATATGTTCACCTACGCAGACAATTAAACTGATAAACGCACAGAATTCAGAGACAGCATAAGACACGGAGCAGTCAATGAATGGGAATTATGATCGGATGGAGTTGTCAAAATAAAGTTAATTGGAAGATAACTTGCTACATACAATTGAAAGAAAATCACACGGGACAATACGAGATCAATGGACTGAGCCAATCAAAAATTATTTGACAAATATTGTCGAATTCTGATTTCTAATTTAAATATTTTGGACTATATTTTATTATTTAAATAGTTGAAAAAAATTAAGAGCAAATTTTTTTAATTTTAAAATATGTATACTGGGGTGCCAAAGAATTTCAAATCAACTTAAAGCAACCCAAAATCAGTTTCGAATTTGCTTTGGGAGACACAGATCTCTTTTGGTAAGAGATAAATTTCAAGAGGTTTGGAATGAATAGTAGCAAATTAGTCACTTTATATTCCGATTCGGAATTTCCGAACAACTGATAACTGCTTCGCCTGCTACGATTTGTCTTGAAGAACTTAAGGCTGAAATCCGGTCGTTAGTTAGTCTAACTTTTGTTAATTTACATAAACATTTAACAAATATTTATGTAAATGAACTTAAATTATACGCTACTTTTCACTAGTAAATAAGTACTTTGTATTTAAATTTATTATCAAAAATAATTGCATTTATTTTAGTTATAAATTTGTTTATAAAAACCCACACATGAATACAAAAATTGTATTAAATGCAGCATACAAAAATAGTTTGTAACAATTAATAATTTTTCGTTTCAGTTCGAGTTCGAGACTTCGATTGTAAATGCAATTTTCAGCAAATGTATTGTCAAGGAGAAAGGCAAATTGTAAAAGGCATAAGTAGAAGATATATGTTCAGTTATTTTCTTGTCTGTCTTTGAGCAAGTCGTAAGCCTAGAGCGTATTGTTAAACATACTGATTAGTTAGTTAGTCCAGATATAATCGTTTAATCACAAGTCATGCTCGCAAGTAACGATACCAATTTCAGTTTGGTAAAGCATAAAGTAAAGCAAAAGTCAAGTAAAGTGTCGAGTGTTCGTCATTCGGGTCGGCCGGCTTCTTTTTGTTTGAACTTGGTCGAGTACTTGTAGAAATCGGACATTTCAAAGGGTTTGGTGACCTCCTTATATGGCTGAAAGGTGGCCTGCTGCACCACGGTCATGTTCTTGGGCGATTCAATGCGAATCTCCGGCGAGAGGCTGGCCGCAGCCGTTGCTGTGGCGACTGCAAGCGGTGGCGACACCAGCGCGTGCGATATGCCTCCAATATTATTATTATTAAAGTTATCCTTATTGGCTGGTGGTGGCCGGGGCGGCGGCGTGGGCTGCTGACTTTGATTGGGCTTGGGCGGCAAGTTGCGAAAGGGCGGTATATCCAAAGGCTCCAGCGCATAGGATGCTGAGATGCCCACTGATTGCTCCATGGCGTTCAGATAGGAGGTGGACTGACTGAGCTTGGCATAACGCTCATCGGCCTGTTGCAGCAGCTTGGAGCTGCTGACAGCAGCGTAGCCGCTGTGCACGTAATTATGCGGCGTGCTGCGTTGCGCGGACATGGAATAATGACGTCCAGATACAGACATGGACTGTGAGCTGAGCTTGGGTCGTGGCTTGGCGGCGGCAGCAGCGCCACTGCCATTGCTGCTGCTGGCAGGACTATGAGCGCTGGTGCTGGAATTGTCCAATTGACGCACCACAGCGGGACCATCAAGTGAGGATTCCAGCCACTGCTTGGGCTTGGGTTTCTTCTCACTGAGCAGCGAGATCTCATCCAGCGGCTTCGGCTTGCTGCCATATCGTGGCAAGGGCGCGGCCAGCATATCGCTGGAATGCGACTGCTGCGGCATTGCGTGCGGCGGCGTCAGCGCTGCAATGTGTGACTGCGAACGCCAGCGATACTGTTGCTGCTGCTGCTGTTGCACGCTCTCCAGCTCCACGCTTATGTAGCTGGGCGCCAGCGAGATTGCATCCAGCTGGCGTTGATGTTGCTGATGCTGCAGCGAGGATTGCTCGTAGCTAAGCGCGCTGGGTGAAGCCAGCGGCGAAACATACTGCTTGATGTTCTGGCTGGACTTGATGAAGCCGCCCTCATTGTAGCTCTGATGAGTGGGCGACAAGTAGTACTTATCGCACTGCACTATGATGGGTTGCTGCTGTGGCGAGACATGTTGCTGTCGCAGCGTGGCCACGTTCGAGGAGTTGGCCGAGTACATGGAGATGACATCTTGCTGCTGCAGCTGTTGCAAGTAGTTGGCGTGCTGCTGCGCATACAACTGTTGTTGCTGCTGCTGGTGTTGCAAGTGTTGCTGCTGGCGCAGCTGCATTTGTGTTGTGGGCGTGGGTGTGGGGCGTTTTTTAAGCGCGCTTTTCACATGCGGCTGCTGCTGCGACTGCTGTTGGGCCACGCCTATGACCAGCATGTCGCCCACATTGCTTGACGTTGGCTGGTAGTTGTCATACTCTGAGCTGCGGTTCGATTGCGTTTCCGATAGCCTATTGTTGTTACTATTGCTATTATTATTATTATTGTTGCTGCTGTTGTTGTTGTTGTGACTTTGACTGCTGCTCGTGCTCTGCTTGCGTCGCAGCAGCGCGGTGTCCTTGGCCAGCGCCTGCAGTTGCTGCTCATGTTTGTATTGCTGCGCGAGCTGCGCAAAGAACTCGTTCACCGTTAGATGCTCATAGTTGCCATGCATTATGGCCGTCTCCTGCTTTTGTATTTGTTGCAGCAGCCAGCTCTTCTCGCTCAGACGCTGCTCCAGCGCCTGGTTGCGTTGCCTCAAGGACTCTCGCTTGCAGCGGCATCCTCGGATTTTTGTGTTGTTATTGTTGCTACTGCTGCTAGTGCTGGCAAGTATTGTTGTTGTTGTTTGTTATTGCTGCTGCTGCTGCTGTGTCGATTATTTGTTGGCGTTTCGTCATCTTTCAGGCTGGCCATATTCCTGCTCTTTGGCGCTTTTAATTGCATCGCCAGCGCTTGTTGTTCCTATTGTTGTTGCTGCTGCATTTACAGTTACACTGTTCACTGGACTGGAGCTGGCATGGGAGCGCTGTCTGGCGTTGGTTGCGGTGCGTTTGCCTAGAATGACAACAAGCAGTCTTCATACAATTTTCACTCTCATGCTTTTTGTTTAGTGTTGTTGATGCGTTAGCATTTTTAATGAGTTTTTGTTGTTTTCGATTTTATTTTGTTAGAGACGTGCACTAGCTTATTGGACGTAAAATTAACAGCTGCTTTGCCTTTTACCACGCACCACAACCACTCCAGCTGCTTCCAAACTGGCCAACACCAATGTCCTTTAACGCTTGAATAATTTATGCATATACAAAATGTACGCGTGTGTGTGTGTGTATATATAAATCTATGTATGTATGTGTGTATGGCAACTGTACAACCAAGGACGATAACAACTACGCTTAAAACTAACAACAAACTGATGCATAAATTAAGAATATGTCTTATGTACAAAAAAACAAGTAATTGCTCACACACACAGAGAGAGCAACGTATGCATGCGCTTGCATGTGTGTGTAAGCTTATGCGAGACTCACCTAAAGACGCCGTCCGTTGTTCTGCCCTGCCTTAATTTTTATTGAAGCGACTTTGGTATTTCCGCAACCCAATAAGTAACTGCGAGCATAAGAATTTACTTAGAATTGGAGCAGAAGAAAGATAAATTGTCTTTAAGAAAACCTTACCCGTTAAGTGGCGCACCTTGTCTTTTGTTTTTACGCTCCGCAGTAATGCGGTCGCATAGCGTCACTTTGCTTTGGACACAAACAAACCGTAATGAAAAAAAAAAAAACAACAAAACAATAATTCAAGCAATATTAACAATGTTTTTTTTAGTTTAGTATGCGCGTAGCACGATATGTGCAAACAATAACACAAATTTTGTTTTAAAAACGTTCAAATAAACACAAATTGAGCAAATGAAAATTAAATTAATGCACGGTTTGTTGTTGTTAGAATGTACACAACCATTGTTGCCAACTAAATAAAATAAACGCGGCGACATGCCAACCTTATCGACTGTATTGAAACATTGGCCTACCGCCACTTTTAAATGGTGAATAATTGCTGAACAATTGTAACTAGAGATGGACCATCGTGTCCTTCGTGAATTCAATCTTTCAGAGTATAATTAATTATTTCTTTGTTGAAACTTCGTCTTAACGATGTGTTAAAATGGTAACTTTTCGAGCCAATTGGCTAATTAGGAATTCTGCTTACCCGTGAATCTTTTAAATAAGCCCACGAAACACGAATCAGTAACAGAACCGTGCCCATCTCTAATTGTGACTCAACGTGAGTGAGAAGGTAAGTGAAGAAGAACTATTGCAAAATATGCCGCAATCGTAAATGGAAATTACATAAATTGGCGTGTAATTAGCGCAGAATTTAACATATGTCACTTCAGTTGTTTAAGGTGCTCACCAGACTGCGCGGCGCAAGTGGCACATTGATACAAATCCATCGAAACACAGTGCACACGTGGAGACTACGCGAGTGTGAGAGTGAAAGCATTGCCAACAACGCACAGGCAAACGCAAAAGCATATTATTCCACAAGTGCCTGGGGCAGCAAGAAACGCAATCGCAGCGTACAACTACGAGCCGCAGCCGCCGAATATCTAATGTCGAATCCGGAGATTGAAGCACAGCTGGCGCCATTGCGCGAGCGTGTGCAGGAGCAGGGCAACCTGGTGCGTGAGCTGAAAGCGAAAGGTGCAGCCGAGCTGGATGTGAAGAAAGCTGTAGCAGAGTTAAAGGTTAGAAAAAAGGTGCTGGAGGACAAGGAGCTGGCATTGACACCCAGTGTAGTGAGCTTCGATCGCGCAAAGATGGAGGACTTGCTGAAGAGACGCTTCTTCTATGATCAAAGCTTTGCCATCTACGGTGGCATCACCGGACAGTACGACTTCGGACCCATGGGCTGCGCGCTGAAGTCGAATATATTGGCGCTGTGGCGACAATTCTTTAGTCTGGAGGAGCAAATGCTGGAAGTAGATTGCTCTATACTGACCCCAGAGCCGGTGCTCAAGGCTTCAGGACATGTAGAACGCTTTGCAGATTTGATGGTCAAGGATGCTAAGACTGGCGAATGCTTTCGTCTAGATCACTTAATTAAGCAGGCTCTGGAAAAGCTATGCAAGGCAAAGGATGCCACGCCCGCGCTGCAAGCAGAATGCGAGGACATCATCATCAAGCTGGACGGTCTCAATAAGCAAGAGCTGGCTGCTGTGCTGGCCAAGTACAACATTAAATCCCCGCTAACCGGCAATGACCTTAGCGAGCCAATTGAGTTTAATCTAATGTTTGCCACCCAAATTGGACCTACCGGCCTGGTCAAAGGTTATCTGCGCCCGGAGACGGCACAAGGCATCTTTGTGAACTTCAAGCGTCTACTGGAGTTCAATCAGGGTAAGCTGCCCTTTGCTGTAGCCCAAATTGGCAACAGTTTCCGCAACGAAATCTCACCACGCTCCGGACTGATACGCGTGCGTGAATTCACCATGGCGGAGATTGAACACTTCTGCGATCCAGCCCACAAGGAGCATCCCAAGTTCACTCGTGTGGCCAACGAGCTCATGACACTCTACTCCGCCTGCAATCAAATGGACGGCAAGTCCGCCCAACAATCAACCATCGGTGAAGCTGTGGAGAAGAAATTGGTGGCCAATGAAACGTTGGGCTACTATATGGCGCGCATACAGCAATTCCTGCACGCCATCGGCATTAAGCCGGAATGCTTGCGTTTCCGTCAGCACATGGGCAATGAGATGGCACATTATGCATGCGATTGCTGGGATGCGGAAATACTTACTTCCTACGGCTGGGTGGAGTGCGTTGGCTGTGCTGATCGCTCAGCTTATGATCTAAGCCAGCATACGGCAGCTACTGGTGTGCGTCTGGTGGCTGAGAAGCGTTTGCCCGAACCCAAGACTGTGGAAATAAGTGAGATTGTACCAAACAAACAGGCGCTGGGCAAAGCCTTTAAGAAGGATGCTAAGTCTATAACGGATGCGCTGGCCAAGCTCTCGCTAGACGACGTCAAGCAGGTGGAAACGCAGCTGACCACTGGTGGCCAGTACAAGCTAACTCTGCCTGATGGCGCCACACACGAACTTGGTGCTGATTCCATCAGCGTTAAGCATGCCTCTAAGACAGTGCATGTGGAGGAGTTTATACCCAGTGTGGTTGAGCCGTCCTTTGGCATTGGTCGCATTATGTATTCATTGCTGGAGCATAGCTTCCAGTGCCGCGACGGCGATGAGCAGCGCTGTTACTTCACCTTGCCACCACTGGTAGCGCCACTTAAGTGTTCCATACTGCCGCTCTCAAACAATGCCGACTTCCAGCCGTTCACACAGCAATTGTCAATGGCTTTAACCAAGGCGGAACTTTCGCATAAGGTGGACGACTCGAGTGGCTCCATTGGACGTCGCTATGCTCGCACCGATGAGATTGCCATACCATATGGCATCACTGTGGATTTCGACACACTCAAGCCACCGCATTCGGTGACACTGCGCGATCGCAACACCATGAAGCAGGTGCGCGTGGACATGGACGAAGTGGTCAGTGTGGTTAAAGATTTGGCAACTGCTCGTCTCAGCTGGTCGCAGGTTCTCGAGGACTACCCGGCGTTTGAGCAACAGGAAACAACTAAATAAAATACTTATTTGTACCATACATATTCATTTTTATACAGCCCTTTTGCTTGCATTGCATTTACTTTCGGCATTTCTTTTAATCTTACATTTTAATTCAAATTAAACGCTTTATTCAATTAAATTGCAACGAAAGAAAAGATTGTTTTTATTACACACTACATACAGTACACTGCTTTAAAATTTGTTGAAATTGAATAAACACCTGTTCAAATAAAATACCTGCGAATTTTTCTTTTTTTAAACTAACGCGCCAAATTCAGATAACCTCGAATCAGCTGTGCTAAACTCACCACGTTCAAGCGCCTCAATAAAAGGATTGCTGTTTTTTCATTTCTTAAATTAATTTTAAATGAGATCCTTCGTCCCAAAATCTTATGTGGATTGCCAGAAAACTTCACAAGTATACCTTGATCAATATAATTAATAATATGAACTATTTCTTAGTAATAATATATCGATATTCTGATATATAATCAGCAGCCCTAGTTCTATTGATTCAAATCGTTCAAATGAACATAAATTAAATGAATTGAAAACAGCACAACGAAACATTATACTTTCGCGCTAAAACGTGGAGCTTATTTTAAAAATGTGTTTGTAAACAATTAACACACTAAAAACAAGCAAATCTGATAAGAAAGGCTCAATAGATTGCCAGTGATTGTGTGTGTATAACCGCGAGTCGTGCGCAGCAATAGCTTTTAGGTGGTAACGGGGCAGAAGAAGAAGTCGGAAGTGGTTTCTTAGCCGCGTGGTCGGAAATCTGCAGTAGACAAACTTGCGAAAAAAAAAACAAACGACAAACAAAATGAAATACATTTTGGTTACCGGTGGTGTTATTAGTGGTGTTGGCAAAGGTGTCATTGCGTCTTCATTTGGCACATTGCTCAAGTCCTGTGGCCTGCATGTCACATCAATTAAAATTGATCCCTACATAAATATAGACGCTGGTACCTTTTCACCATACGAACATGGTAAGTTCAAACATACATATGTATGCATATAGATATGTATGTATTGTTGTTATTTTCGACTATACATACATATGTATATATAGTACGTACGGTAGGTGAAAGATGAAAAGAAACGACGCAAATGCAAAGTATCTTAAATGAACTCGCAAATTATCAACTCAATGTTTATATAAATGATTCTCTCTCACTCTCTATGTGTAAGAAAAAGAATTCTCAGTTGGGTATTTTCTAATTTGTTTGACAAAAGGTCATGCAGCGTTGTTGTTGCAATTTGAGCGCTACACGAGGCGCTCTAAGACCATATGTGTGGGAATGTACACACACATGTGCATATGCTAAGTGTGTGTGCGTGTGCGGTATAGACAGCTGTTATTGAGAGCAAACACACCACGTGTTCCGGCTTGCATGTGCCACTTTAGCGCTGTTCTCTATTTAATTCAATAAAATGATTAGCACCAAGCTTTATTGTCTGCTTTCGTATGTGTGCTCTATGCATGTGTGTTTTGATTTTTTGCAGAATTGCTGCGCATAATAGTGTATTATTTTTCTGTATAATTTTTAAAAATTTACGTCGTTGTAGGCGTGCTCTAGAAACCAATCTATTATAGATATGTATTACTGAAAATTAATTATCCGTAGTCAGTAAATTTATTTATAAAACAAACTAACGAATACTAAATAAATAAGTGTACAATAGGATATCCCTCGAACTATGCAATTAAATAAAGCTAACAAATTAAATTAGCTTTGAATTCACAAAGTTAACTGTTGCTTAATAATTATCGTTTGGCAGAAGGCTGATTCTTTTATCTATAAATTCTTTCAGCGCTATTTAGCTTAACTACAAGAAACTATATTATGCTCTGTTAGTTATAACTTATGCCAACGATAAGTTTCTAATAAGACTATAATTATTGTTTATGGTATAAATTATTCCACTTGATTAAATTAATTTGTACAGGGTATATCCAAAGTCGCCTTGCTTAATGATAGTCTTGCTTATGGCGGCTGACATTGAAAACGAAAGTTTTTTTCTTCAAGTTTCAGTTTCTCTGCGCGTTGTCTCCCCTTTTTTTTTATTCTTACTCGGTGCTCTTTGTTGCGCTGGTTGTGGTTTGCCTTTAGCTTTTTAACGGCACTTGTTTGTTGAGTGGGTTATGTACAATTGGCCGACAAAGCATTGAGGCTCATTTTAAAGGCGAGAGAGAGAGAGCCTTTAAATACAGTTGCAGACAAAAATATACACATTGTTGGGCTGCCCATGAAATAAACATTGAACTTGCGGTGCACATAGAATACACACTCCCGCTCAATTGAATGTAAACTTGGCTGTATTTCATCTAAATAGGTGGCATTATGCTCTCTTATCTAAATAATCTGTTCTACGGTAATCAAACTTGCATTGACACTGCACTTTTACCGGAGTACTGATTACTCTTCTGAATTTGTTAGCAGCACTAATTTAGGCTAAAATTAATATAACCATTTCAAATAAAAACTATTTGGATCCTGCAACCCAAATTAAAAAATCCACTTTAGTAACTCTAAATTAATACTGTGGATACCAAAGGAAAAAGCTCTTAAGCCTATTCAAATAAAAAACATTAAAGTTATGGTTATGCAAACAATGTACAAAAAAAGATTCATTAGACCTTAACATTCATGGGTATTATTGTATTGTAAATTGAATATTCTACACAAATAAAGTTGTTTTCTATCAAAAGTGCTTACATGTTACACAATATATAGCTAATCTTACAGTTTAAAAAAAGGGGTAACCTATTCAGTTGGGCGTGAGTTGAGAATTCAAACCTTTTTAAATAAGATAAGGTTTAGTTACTGCATTACATCCTAGCACTAGTTTAAATGTTCGAATTAAAAGCAATTCATCTCTCATTATATATAAGAGATTAAATGCTGCTAGTGGTTCTTCTCCTGGTTACTATTTCTCAACTAATAATATTGCATATATCTTAAGTGGTATTATTTATAGTCCTTTTTATCTGTTCTCGGATAACGCGCCCTAGCATGACTAGTTGTTGTTGTAGCGAAATATAAACATAACAGTTTTACTAGCGTACTCTCCGTGCTCGGGAGTGCTGTTATAGATTTCTCACAGCGTATGGGCCTCACATTTCTAGAATTGTGCGCAATTGTTCTGATTGATATATAAACTCTCGTTCATAGATAGTATGTATGCATATAAATGTTTTTATTTATGTATGTGGTACTGTTATATGCTTTTTGTTTTTACTGTGTGCTCCCTATGTGGCCAAATACATAAGGGTTCTCTCTGAAAAATTTATAATTTGAGATGGCATCTCGCTGAGCGCATTTGAGGTCAGACTGCTAACAACAGTCATTACATAAACAGGTTACATAAGGGTATACATAGCATGTACATGCATATCGATGGGTGGTGCACTTCTGCAGTGTGTGTGAGCTTAGTGTTGCAGCTTGATCGGAAATGACAAATGGGGAAGTAAGGGAATACAGCGCACATGTTGAACACTATATCTAAAAACGCTTTGACCGACAGCGACCCCGCACCCCGACCCCGAACCGTCTACCCCACCGCATCTTCATTTAAAAATACTGTATATGCTGAGCGGTGGTTGCAATTTTACCCGCATGCATGCCTATGTGCATGTAAATCTGCATACATATATATATGCATGTGTGTGTGTGTGTGTGTCCAGCGTGGAGAGGATTATTGTCTGCTGCCTGTCATTTGCATTTTTCGTTTGGGGGCAGCAGCAGCAGCAGAAGCGCGTTGTGTTGTTTCTTCTTCTGTTTTTTTTTCTTTTTTGGAGGGTAGCGCGCCAGCAGCGTTGCACATTTGCTCATTTATTGTGCAAGCTAGACGCGCGTGGGTGGTGGTAAACTGACGTTGACTGCGCTGCCTGGCGTCAGCAGCGCAGCAGCGGCGGCGGCGGCGTCACATGCGTGTGGTTGCGTACTGTGGCTACATTTAGCTTGGCGTTAATTTTGAAAGTGGGTGTGCCAGTGGCAAGTGGCAAATGGCTCAGGGGACGACGCCATGTTGCAACAACAACAACGACGACAGCAAGTTGAACAAAAACGAGCGTCTCGCTAAGCTTGACTCCTGACTTTGCTGCCTGGCTGAAAGCTGTTGGCCAAGTTAGCGTGTTTTCGCTTTGGCGCTTTTTGGCTCTTGGCGGCGGCGTCTACATTGTTAGCAGCTGTTGCTGCTTTTTTTCCAAGTGTCTCTCTTCTCCACACGCTGCTCCCGCACTCCCCACTTGGCTGTCTTATTTGTTGTTGTTGTTGTTGTTGCTTTGTCGGTGCGCGTTGTTCGCGCTTATTCGTTTCACTCACGTTTCTTGACGTTGGCGACGACAATAATGTGCAAAGATATATGTATATACATACAAACATATGAATGTATGTATGTATGTAAAAATAAAAGCGAAACAGCCAGAGCAACAAAATTAAATGGCAAAAATACAATTTAGCAGCAGGATGTTGCTAAGGCTCTCTTCCACACAGCTGTTACACACAATTAGCTTGCGTGTGTGTGTGTCTGTGTGTGTGTAGGCCTAGGCTATGCTGATTTGCTTTGCTGTTTGTTATGAG
Organism: Drosophila busckii; assembly: GCF_011750605.1. Classification (NCBI taxonomy): domain Eukaryota; kingdom Metazoa; phylum Arthropoda; class Insecta; order Diptera; family Drosophilidae; genus Drosophila; species Drosophila busckii. The sequence continues at coordinate 16,088,957 of NC_046606.1, read as the reverse complement.
CAAGTTGTCCAGCTACAACAGCAACAACAACAATTCCAATTTCATTTACACACACAAACACGCACACACATACAAAGAAACACACTGAAATGGCAATTAATGACGCGACGACTGCAACATCCCAAAAATATTTGCAACTCCCTCTCCCCTCTCCTCTTGATTTCGCTCATACACGCGCGCGCTCTCGTTTGCTCTTGCTGCTGTTGCTGTGTATTGCCGACAAGCTGGCAACCCAATAGGCATTGCCATTACCAGCCAGCCAGCCAGCCGGCGATTCACTTCAGCGTTGTAGCCTGTGCCAGCTTTAACCCCCTGCTGCCTACTTTCAGCCTTAACCGCCCTCTCCCCCACAACGCCGCCTGTCGCGTGATTTTAACGAGCCTCCCAACTCGCCATGGTTTATGCTTTTCGCTCGCTCACTCGCTCGCTTCCGCGCGTTGATTGTCGTTGACTGTTGCTGTTGTTGTTGTTGTTATTGCTGCTGTTGCTGCATGCGCAAAACGACGACAGAAGCAACAACAACAACAACAACAGCAGCAGCAGCAGACCAGACCAGGCCACCGGCAACTCACACTTATGCTTGTGTCTGCCAATGAGCGTATGTATGTGTGTGTTTCTGTGTGTGAGTGTGTGCGTGCCTGGCTAGCCGGCAAATGCCGCGCGCAATAAATGCCCAAAAGCAGCAGCAGCAGAGCCAACTGCCAGTGCAAACGGATGGAGCAGGGGGAATTGAAGGGGGGGCCACAGTCAGCAGACCTGGCACAGCGGCTGTTTTTAGCGCTTGTGCGCGCCCCCCAAAACACACACACACAGACGCATGCACAATAAGTATGTACGTGTACGTGTGTGTGTGTGTGTGTTGTCGTCGTCATCGTAGTCGCAAAAGCTTGTGGCGTGGCTCTGGCTTTGGGCCTCTGCGCTGCGCCGTCTGCTCTGCTCTGCTGGCTGGCTGGCGTTTTTTGCGTTGCTGTTTTTTGCCTGCTGCTGCCGCCGCCGCCTGCTGTTGCTGCTGTTATTGTTGCTGTTGTTGTTGTTGTTGCTGCTGCTGCTGTTAGTTGGCAGCACGTTTTGTTGGCTCGCTGGCTTTTGGGCTTGTGCTTGCGTTTGCGTTTGCGTTTGTCGTTTGGGCTGACTGCAGCCTGCTTTTCTGCTCCTGCTGCCGGCCTGTCGCGGTCGCCGCCACGCTCGCGACAACAGCAGCAACATCGCAGTGGCAGTGGCTGTGGCTGTGCTGTGCTGTGGCAGCAGCGGCGGCGGCGCTTCGCACTTTGCTCTGCTGAATTTTCAATTTCAGTTGTAAGCTGACTGCAATCAGCAGTGGTTCGCTCGCTTCGTTTCGTTTCGTTCGCAACGCTTCGCTTCGGTTAGACACTCACTCGCACTCGCGGCCGAATTTCAAGTAGACAAACTGACTGACTGACTGACAGTTGGACAGACGGACGGACGGACAGTCGTCGTCGGGCCTGTCCAGTTTGTCCAGCTGTCGGCGGCATAAACTTTTCGCCAAATATTATAAGCTCCACACACATACAGTCACACACACACACATATATATACAACACGCCCGCCTTACGCCCACGCAGGTTCGCCGATTTAGCTGGCTCGCGCGCAAATATATTTTTTGTTTGCTGCATGTGTGTGTGTTGTTGCGTGTGTGCCACACACACACACACATACAGTTAGGCATGCCAACACACCGTTAGCACACACTAGTGCGTTTCTTTATTGATTTTGTAGCAACAACAACAATTACAACAAATGGCAACTGTTACAAGCTTTAGTTAGAGCCTGCTACTATTGCTAAGCAATATGCTCAGTTCGCAATCGAATTAGCGTTAGGCTACTTACTTAGTCTGAAAGTATCAGCTGCAACAGCCAATGGCATGATTCACGCTAATGACTTATTTACAGAATATACGATCCAGTTACAGACCTTCAGACATATACCATGAATTAGTAGTAGGCATAGTTAAAGTGTGGATTTCATTTGATTTAACAAATTAAAGATATTCAAAGAGAATAATTTGCATTGAATTTTTGCAATTTAATCCTATTACAATCAAATTCGAAATGTTAAGAATATTTCAAATTACTATTTTTCATAATTTAGAACTTAGTTTCTCTTACTTAGCAATTCATTCACAATGAACTGAACTGAACGTTAGTCTAGCCAACAACTGGGCTGACCTATAAAGGAATTTAAAACTTGTCCGTTAGGCACTCTCTTGGCCAATGGCCATCACGCTGGAGCCTCACTGTGGCGAGTGCTGCTTTTAGCGCGTTTGGCGCATAACTTGCTTCTTTCTTGGCAGCTAGTACCTCAGCCAGCGACAGCAGCTGCTGTTAGCTGGCAAGCCAAACTGCCCCACCGCCTGTTCGCCCGCCCGCCTCTGCCTCTCCAGCAAGCTGGCCAAGGCAACAACAACAACAGCAGCAACAGCAACAGAAAAAAAAAACCTCACCCTCTATACTTTTAGCTGCTGTCGCACATAAAAACGGCAGCGGCAACGACGAAAACGAAAATTTAACGACTGCGCAACGTGACGCATTATTTGTCTGCACTGCCGTTGTTGCCACTGCCACCGCTCGCTCTCTAGCTGTGGCTTCAGCTCGATGGCTTAACGTCTGGCCTGCTGCCTTTCCAAGCAGTTTAGCCTGACGGGCCTGCAGCAAGCTTGCCGCAGACTCGCGCCGCCAGAAATTGCTTTTGCTTTTGCTTTGCCTGCTGGCTGGTTGGCTGGGCTGGAACTTTAGCAATGGCCTCTGCCTCGTCGCCGCTCCTCCCCTAAGCTCCCCCTAGTGCCCACCCATCGTGCAATACGCTGCCGTTTTAGTATTTCGCACTCTGTGCACGCGGCGGCGGCAACGGCTGCAAACATTTTTGCATGACTGACTGACTGGCAACGGCTACAACAGCAACAACAACAGCAGCAGCAGCAGCAACAACAACGGCGAGTCTGACTCACGCACACACACATAGAAACACACACACACAAATACACATTAGCGCTGGTTTATAGCAGAGCACAGAGTAGAAGGCGGCATGGCTTGTCTGAAAGAGAGAGAGAGAGAGAGAGAGAGATGGAGTGGAGGAACGGAGAGCGAGAGTGTGGGGGGCCAGGGGCTGTCGCTGCCTGCTGGCGTGTGTTTATAATTTGATTTCGCTTCTTTCTTTCTCTCCTCCGCTTCGTTTTGCGCGATGGCGTCGCGGACCAGCATTTCCTGTCGCTGTTAAAATTGCTGCCTAGGCCTACGAAAGCGTTGTGTGCAAACTGCAGAGAGCGTGCAACTGTTGTGGAAGGAAGGGGAGGGCGGGTGGAGAACGGGGCCATTGGTGTGGGGCACACATTCGAAACGACGCCGTCTGCTGCATCTGCTGCAAATTTGCTGGCACTCCAAAGCAGTTATAGCGAATGCCAACTGGCTGCAGCAGCAGCAACAACAACAACAACAGCAACAAGAGAAGCGTCTCAGGCCACGGAATCTTAATGAAGTTATTGTGTTGCATTGTGTTGTTGCAATGTTGCACTGTTGCCAGCGCGACGCGTCGTCATTGCTGTGCCATTTACATGCATGTGCTAGTGTGTGTGTGTGTCTGCAGACATGCACTAAATACAATACTTGCATTTGTGTTAGTGTATTTAACTGTTTGGCATTGCAACTTTGCTGCAAGCTTTTGTTGTGACTGACCAAGCGGCCCACCCAAACGTAATTTAAATCGAATTGCTGCTAAGCTAAGCACAGAAGCACCGTTAGAAAAGCTCTTTAACGCCAAAGCTAAAGAGAAATTGTTAATTGAGCAATAAAGCTGCTTTTCGAGCTGCATATGTCTCAATTTGTAATAAGGTCGCAGCAAAGCAAAGCACGTGGCCCGATGATCTCTTTTGTTTAGCGGCCGCGCTCTTAATCTAACAACAACAACAACAACAACAACACTTGAACTAACAGCAAAGAGAAAAAGAGTTGCGCGCGCGTTTTGTTGTTTGTATATGTGTGTGTGTGTGAGTTTGAGCTATTCGCGAGTGCATTGTTTTCAATTTTATTTGATTTGATTAGCAGCAGACTCAAGTGAAACAATAACAAACAAAAAAAAGTGCAACCGATTAATTGTGTGAGCAAGTCGCTAAAATGGCGCCAAAAAAATCAACAATTGTGCTAAATGTGGAGCAATTCATTCACGACATCGAGGAGCGTCCAGCAATATGGAATCGCAATTTTCACTGCAACAAAGCGTTCCTGGAGCAAATGTGGGACGAGCTGAGCAACACACACAAGCTGCCAAGTAGAGTAGCACACGAATAAAGCGCACAAAGCGAGGAGAGAGAGAGAGAGAGAGTGTGTGTCTACAGTATGAACTCCCATTGACAGAAATCGTGCTCAAGGCCAAGTGGAAGGGACTGCGCGACAACTTCAGAGTGGAATACAAGCGCATACCACGTGCAGACAATGGAGATTTTCTAGTGGATCCAGCAACATTCGAGTCCAAGTGGCTGCATTACTATGCGCTGCTTTTTCTAAGTAAGTACAAATCCTTCAGCAGGCCCCACTTTATGCTAAGAGATCACTTGTTTACACAGCGGATCATATGCGTCATCGTCTGCCGAAGAATGAGCAGGATCAGTCGTATTACTTTAGTCAGCAAAGCGAGGATTGCGAAAAGACCGTGGTGGAGCCAGATCTAACCAACGGACTCATACGTCGGCTGCAGGATAGCGACGAGGATTATGATGAGGATGACTTGGAGGGTGACACCAACGCCGATGGCAGCGAGCGCAGCCTCGACGATCTGCCCAGTCCGCCCGCCGCACATCAGCAAACCCAAATGAGCACCACGCCGCTAGCCACGGGAGCGCTAAAGGCACAGGAAGAGGCATTTGCGGTTTCACATCAACAGGCGCTGCTCAAGGCAGGACTGCTGCGCGCTCAGCTGCTGGAGTTTGAGCTGGAAAAGGAGGCGCAGGATCTAAGCAAAAAGCCCACGCAAACAAACATTAGCGCAGCGTCGGACACATCTGCGCATGGCTCGCCACCGCCCATGGTTAGCACCACCACCAGCAGCACACACAAAGCTTTGGCTGCGGTGGCGCAGCTGGCGGGCACTGTGCTAGCGCCTGCCACCACGACCTGCAGCACCAGCAGCGCCGCCTCAAGTAACGCTGGCGCAATGGGCAGCAAGCGTTCCGTTTCACCACCTCCGCTCTACAACAAAGCGCATCATCCACTGCCTATGCTGCCGGCGGGTCATCATAGCGTTGGCGCCAAAGAGGATTTCGGAGCTGCTGTCGCCGCTGCTGCCGCCGGCAGTGGCAGCAATGAACATTTAAACTTTACGCAACAATCGTATGCGAATGGTTTGATACCCGCGCTAAAGCTAAAGCGACCACGTCTGTCCGAGGACAGTAACTTTAATGGTTCCTCCACCATGGATGCACCAATGGTGCCCGAGGATGATGACTATCACTATTTGCTCAGCCTCTATCCCTATATGAAGCAGCTGACGGCGGCACAGAAGCTGCGCATACGCACCAAGATACAAAAGCTCATATTCAAGGAACTCTACAAAGAGGATCTTGAGGAGTCCAAGTAGTAACCCCAGTTCCCGTTACCGTTCCCGTTCCAGTTGCCCTTCCCTTCCCAAATACTCCATTAATCTCTCAAGACTGTAAATAGGCATCTCGCATACCGTATTTAATATGTGCTTAGTCTAAGACTTAGTCGTTAGTTTATATATATATATATATACCTATGTATATGCCATGCGACTTTATTCATTTCTAGTTGAGCGTCGGCTAATGTTACTAGCCCGCCCATACAGACAGTGGGCTGGATCATGGTGCGCGCCATTTAGTTTAAGTGTAAAGAGCTATAAATAAACAAAATTAAATTATATAAAATTTAATTTCTTTAGAATTCGTTTATTGAATATTGGATAAATTACGTTAAATGCAAAATCTTGGATAAATAATGAATTTTAAACAATTTTACAATCACAAGCGGGATGCACTCGGATCTGCTTGGGGTAATCAGTCTGGTCGTGAACTTTGCCGCAAATGTCATTATCCTGTCTTGGAGCTTCTTTGAAAAGTTAGTTTTTGGAATTAGAATTGTATGTTGGTTTGAATTTAGCAATTGGAAGTTGGGTATTCTCACTTCGTCAATAAATGAAGGAATCACTTCGAATCCTGATGTAATTTGAATAATCAGATGATGTGATCGAGCAAGTCGATGTTAATGGTCACTTAGTGAGGCAACCATGCAGATTTGATTATTCGAATTTTCTTGTGTTTTATTGAAAGGTACTTTACACTAATTGTATTTTTAAAAAGCTTTAGAACATAAAAAAAATTGCTTGTATTAAATTATTTTACCTTACAGGCGAGGTCTACGTTTTGGATGATGGTGCCGAGGTCGATCTGGACTTGGGTAACTACGAGCGCTTCCTGGACATCACACTACATCGTGATAATAACATAACCACTGGAAAAATCTACAGGCTTGTCATTGACAAGGAGCGAAAGGGCGACTATCTGGGCAAGACAGTGCAAGGTAAGCTTAGCCCAACTCTTAACTTAATCTTTATTTAATAACTTTAAATGCTTGCAGTTGTGCCACATATAACTGATGCCATACAGGAATGGGTAGAGGGCGTAGCTCAAACCCCAGTGCAAGGCACATCCAAGCCACAAGTTTGCATTATAGAGTTAGGTGGCACGATTGGCGATATTGAGGGCATGCCCTTCGTGGAGGCCTTTCGACAGTTTCAGTTTCGCGTAAAACGCGAGAATTTCGCCTTGGCGCACGTGTCGCTGGTGCCACTGCCCAAGGCGACGGGTGAGCCCAAGACAAAGCCCACACAGAGCTCAGTGCGGGAGCTGCGTGGCTGTGGCCTGAGTCCAGATTTGATAGTCTGCAGGTCGGAGAAGCCCATCGGTCTGGAGGTCAAGGAGAAGATTAGTAATTTCTGTCATGTTGAGCCGGCTCAGGTGATTTGCATACATGATCTTAACTCCATCTACCATGTGCCGTTGCTAATGGAACAGAATGGAGTTATAGAGTATCTAAATGACCGACTACAGCTCAACATAGACATGACCAAGCGTGCCAAGTAAGTATTGATGATTCTCAAAAGACGCTCGATTTATAAAGCTCTATTATGCATTTAGATGCCTGCAGCATTGGCGAGATCTGGCACGACGCACTGAGACCGTGCGACGCGAAATCAAAATAGCAATTGTGGGCAAGTACACCAAGTTCACGGACTCGTATGCCTCTGTGGTCAAGGCGATCCAACATGCTGCGCTCGCTGTGAATCGCAAGCCGAACATCATCTTTATTGAATCCTGTTTGCTGGAGCAGGAGACGTTGCTGCGCGAGCCTTCCAACTACCACAAGGAATGGCAGAAGATATGCGAGAGCGATGGCATACTTGTGCCAGGTGGATTCGGCTCGCGCGGCATGGAGGGCAAGATACGCGCCTGTCAGTGGGCGCGTGAGAACAATAAACCCTATTTGGGCATCTGTCTGGGTTTGCAGGCGGCAGTTATTGAGTTTGCCCGCAATAAGCTGAATTTGCCGGATGTCAACAGCACTGAGATAAAAGCGGATGCAGCCAATCCACTGGTAATTGACATGCCGGAACATCACCAAGGTCAAATGGGCGGCACCATGCGCTTGGGCAAGCGCACTACAGTCTTTACTGATAAGACAAGCGTTATAAGGCAGCTCTATGGCAATCCAAAGACAGTGGAGGAGCGTCATAGGCATCGTTATGAGGTGAATCCGAAATACGTTTCGCAACTGGAGGAGCACGGCATGATCTTCGTTGGCACAGATGTGGACAAGACACGCATGGAGATAATAGAGCTGCGTAACCATCCCTACTTTGTGGCCACACAGTATCATCCGGAGTACTTGTCGCGACCGCTGAAGCCGTCGCCACCTTTCCTAGGCCTAATCCTTGCCGCTGAGGGCAGACTACAGCAATATATAGACAAAGGCTGTCGCCTTTCCCCTCGTCAGCTATCTGATGCCTCATCCGATGAGGAGGAAACTATTTGTATCAAAATGGAAAAGCTTAAAACTCTCGATAGTCACAAGAAGCCCATGAATGGTTTAACCAATGGCAATGGCTGCTCCGCTAGCGATAGCACTTCGGATAGTGAGCTGGCTGGCGCTTGTGGTGGCTCCAATGCAGCCGGCGATGCCGCTGCTTAATTAATTATGTTGTTTAACCTTATTCATATTCTTCTCAAACTATTTTTAGGCATACTCCATTTATAATATGGATACTTTTTTGCAGTTTTGCTTTACTTTTGAAGGCGAATAAAATATATATTTTTAGATAAACTAAAACATTATTGTGATGACTTTTCATTTATCGGTTGGATAATAATATAAATAAACATTCTAATATGAAACTGTTTTCCAAGAATGTTTTTCCTGGAGACAAAGCCAAATAGTAAATTATAAACTAACCATATGAATGTCGGTTGTTCTGTCTTTAGGAGATTTCCAAATGAGAATAGTTGAGTTTATACAAAAATAAAATAGCTTTACATGTGTTTCTTTCGTAGATGTTTTCTATTCCATTCCATTCTAGATTCTTATTTATTTTATAGCTATGTACTTATAACGAAGATACCGGCAAAGTTCCCTGACACGAGCATAAAATCAATGATAATGATGCGAGCTTATGAAAACATAATCTTCACTTAACATCAAGTCATTCCTCTTCTGACACGCTGATACCATAACTCGACTAAAATGCATTCCCATTCCAATAATCTATGTGTATAATATAATTTATACATTTTTCAACTTTCACAAAAATTAAAGATAAACGCTTCTAGAATTTATGTTACGAAAAAGTTTTACAAAAGTTGAACCGTCAACTGCGACTGCTTTACCTCTTTTAACTTCGTCCATTCACGATAATCTAGAATAACCGAAAGTTCTCATATCGAAGTCGGCAACAAATTCAATATTCAAGAAGAACAATATTTAGTACATAGTATTGTATTTGAGCTAATTTACGTGAACTAGTATATACCTAGATGTACATAGAGCAGCTGATGTATGCTTCTGTGGTAGCCTGTGGTGCGTAGACTAGAGCAGAAGAAAATATTGTTGCTCGTGCTTCTGTTGACAATACTTAACGAACCCATGCCGGCTGTCGTTGTCGCTGTCTGCCAAGTCTACAAATAGCCGCGCAATGTGCCTGTTGGTTGTGGCCGTGTCTTTGCCTAGAGAGCCTTATGTACATTTGTACTGGCTAATTATCTTGGGCTAGTCGCCAACATTCAATTGTTGCCGGGGAACAAGACCCATGTATTGTTCATTCGATTGCGTCAAGTGAAAGCGTATAGACGGCTACGCGTGCCAAGACTCAAGTATCGTACATAAGAATAGCCAAGCTATGCACGTTAGCGATAAGAAGAAGCAGCGAGTGCGTAATAGGGCCAGAAACAAATGTAATCGGAATGAAGCCCAACAGCAGGTTGAGGATCAGCAAGCTTCAACTTCAAATCCAGAGACTACTCCTGAATCAGTCGCTATCATTGAAGAAGACAAAGATAGCGCCATTTGTATTATACAACAGTTGTTGAGGAAAAAGTTGCTGACCAGCAAGAAGAAGAAAGCGCCAGCTGCCACCCCCAATGTGGCACCCACACCTGCGCCAGCTGCCACTCCCAATGTAGTACCCCCGACTGCGCTAGCTCCTCCAATTTCTGCTGTGCACCAGCAGGACGAGCAGAGCCAGCAAATGCATGATCTGCTCAAGTGTCTCAATAGCAAACTGCAAAAGGCCGGTCAAGGTATATAATATATATTATATAATAAGGCATATATGTGTAATATTTCATGTCCTTTTGAACAGGTGCCAGTGAAGTGCCAAGGGAAGCCCTGCTGAGCCACCTGGGCAAGATGCTCAGTACAGCGCCCTTAAGCGATGCAGAGTCTAGCGACGAAGAGGCCGAGTATGTTGAATATATATATAAGCCACGCCCCTATTTCATGACAGCACTGTGCAACGTAAGTTATCATAGAGAATGGCCATAAGCATGGGATTATAAAGTCTGTTTGCAGCATTGCAAGATGGATTTGTGTGGCAGACAGGCGCTGCCTTGCAAGGATTGCGGCTTGAGCTACTACTGTTGCATGCCACACATGCGAGAGGATCACGCGCATCGCCAGCTCTGCTATGGACTGCGTCAGCTAGTCCAACAGAATGGTGCGCATAGCCACTAACTAACTAATATAGTATTTAATTGTATTTGTGTGCCTTGTAGGTCATGACATATTTTATAAATCTGCCGACTTCGACGCTGAACAATTTCGATCTTATCGCATTGTTTGCATCCGGCACCTCGAGAAGCTTATAAATCGTCCACTGAGCGCCACGGAACAGGAGCTGCTGCTGTTTCCGCTCATCTGTAATCAAAATACTTGTCGTGAACATCGCTTCAAGCGACTTGTAAGATGCGGTCAATGTGGCGAGGTGGCTTATTGCAAGGATCAAGCGACGCATCTGAGTGCTACGCATGCTCAATGGTGTGGCGCCTACAAACTGTTTAAGGCATTGGTTATTTTTCAGTCCAAGTTTGGACGTGTGGAGCCACCATTGCCTGATGCGGTGCTGAAGGATTTACCCATGGCATGCTCTAATACCAGACAAATACTCAAAAAGTTGCATTTTAGTAAGTACAACATAAAAAGAAAACATTAAATAAAATACTTTGCATTTTCATCTTCTTTCACAGATGTTAGCGATGAATGCGAATTTGCTGCACTTACTCAGATATCCACAGGACCCTTAACGGTTTTCTATGCGCTGAAACTTTGCAACCGACTGCGTGAATCGGAATTAACTGTACATTTAATAGGCGCTGAGATGGAATTCGAAGTGGATGTATTTCAGAAATGGGAATTATTTTTACTGCACATACTACCACCAGTACAAACTTTAAATGTGGTTTTTGTTGGTCCAGAGCTAAATCCAAATAATATAAATTTCGAGCAATTGAAGAAGATTAGGTATAGCCTCCATATATAATCTAAAAATGATATGTGCCGTTAATTTATCGTGTTTATTCGTAGATGCTGTCGTTTATGCCGCAAAGCCCAACGCACTGTGCAATATTATTTTGAAAATCGCCTTTATCATGACTATTGCAAGGACTCTAAATTTATACATCCCGACTTAGGTAACCACATAATTCCCACATCGTAAGATTAACAAATTTATATTTTGTTTTGCATTTAGTTTGCTTTTTCAACTCCGGTCTATATCGCTCCACGGGCTTTGCATTGGAGGATACTTGGCCGGACACTATTCGTGCTTCATTGGATCTTAAATGCCCCATTGTAGTCACATCGTATACCAAGTATGAAGCACCGCTGGACATGAGTCAGTTTATCAATGAGTCCAATCGTCATTTGAATGTTGCCTTGCCGCCCACTACAAATCCATTTGCCTCGGAGAAACCAGAACGTAATTTTATATCAGACCATGATGCTCCTTTCATGTTTAAGAATTATCAATGTTTTGTTATTGAATAATAAATTATAGATATGAATATGCTGATCATATAGGCGGGTGAAAAAACATCAAATTTCAACAATTTTAAATTTAAAGTGAAGCACTTACCGTAACGATATTAATGAGACTTATCGCTATCGAATGCCTATGCTATCGAAATATTGCGGCGAATGCGGTTTGTTGTGGCGCGGCGAATTAAATTGAAGAAAAACAACGCGCCGCTTGGCGTACTCAAAGTTAGTTTCTATAAAAAATTAAAATGGAAATAAACGATGGAGATTTTCAAGATCTACGTGCTAAGCTGGATGTTATGGGCTTCAAGCAGGCACTACCAGTGCTAGCGGTGCCATTAGTAGGAGCTATATTCGGAGATTTGATAAGAACTACAGAATGCCTGCGAGACACCAAAACGAGTTTGGCCGAATTATTGGAGGTAAGTGCGCAACTGAGCATGAGCAAATGTAATTATTGGAATTGATAACTTAAAATAGGAGAAAACATGCTGGGAAATGGGCGTGGAGCCCTACAAATGTGACAATGCACGTTTGCTGGCCGAGTGCAATGAGCTGCACTTGCAATTTGTAAAAGAGCGCGAGGATTTCGAGTTGCGGCTTTGTGGTAAGTGTTGCACTTGTAAACTCTTAACTCTAATGCTATTTATTTTTTAAATCGTAGATGCGGAGCGACGCTTGCGCAGCCTGCAAACGGACAAGGAGCATCTACAGAGCCACAATGCCCAATTGCAAAACCAGCTGGACGCATTTCTCTCCAAGCAATTGTTCACGGCTACCAATGCTAAGCGCTCCCAGCTGGGCACAGCGCGTTCAAGTATGTACACAAAATAGCGTCAGTTGGTATATATGTAATTTATTAAATGTTATTTTGTAGCTAAGAAGCCTTTTGTGTCCACTGTGCGCTCTGGCGATGTACTGCCGCCCGTGCTGGGCAACTTCGCTCAGTCGACGCTCAAGTGCACCAAGTGCAACGTGGGCGTAGTGCAAAAAACTACCACTACCAATAAGGATGGCGTCACTGTAACCCATACTAGTGCACCCGAGGAGGTGGACCGACTGCAGAACGAACTAACGGCTTGCACAGATCAGCTGGAGTTTTATAAGCGCAAAGTGGAATCACGTAATCGTGAAATACGACGTTTGAATGATTTGCTGATGGGAGGACGTCCGCCTGCGGCATTGGCCAAGGACTGTTGCTACAAGGAAGTGGGTGCACTGTCGCAGGACATAGATTTGCTGCAGCGGGAGAAGACTGATTTAATGTCACAGATGCGCGAGTGCCAAGATAAAATGCATGATGCCATGCAGCGTGCACTGCGTACAGAGGATGAGAAGCAGCGACTGCAGCTGCAGCTAAATGAACTTAAGGAGGCTGCGCTGGAGATGGAACAACAGGCAAACTCAGAACTTGATGCGCGCGAACTGGAGGTGCAGCAGCTGCAAGTGGAGTTGAAGCAACTGAAGGGCAAAGCGCCGCCGTTGACTGGTCATGAGGACAAGCGTAAGCTGCATGAGAAGCTCAATGTGCTTTCGCGTCGCGCCGAGGAGCTGGAACTGCTCAATGAAAAGCAGAAAAAGAAGCTGCTCAAGATGCACACCAAGATGTGCGAACTGCAGAAAGAGGTGCGTGACCAGAGCTCGGCTACGCCGGATGAGGAGAAAATCAAGTTACGCTCTGAGCGCGACTTCTTCCAAAAGGAATACCTGCGACTTATGGCCAAATCCGGCTCGGACACAGAGATTGCCTTTCTGCAGCAACAAATCAAGTCAAAGGACGAGGAACTGCGTCTTCTGCGCTCCGAACTGTGCATGCAGTCAGCCCGCAAGAGCGATATCTTTGACCAGCAGACGCCGTCCACGGCCTGCAGCACCAACAGCAATCGCAGCGAATGCGTTCAAGCTGCCATTCAACGCGTGGAGCGGGAACGTGACTGCGCGCGAGCAGAGATGGAACGTATGCGCTGTGAACGCGACATTTTGCGTGAGAAACAGCTCAGCAGCGTTCAGCTGCACGCCGAGGAGCTGCAGAGTCTGCGTACACGCAACGAGGAATTGATGGACCGCTTGCGGCAATTGGAACAGGACATGCGTGCCGTTAACGGAGCTCGCTATCCCACCGAAGCGCAAAATGCGATCTTGAAGGAGGATCTAGCAGTGCTTAAGGAGCGCATAGCTACGCAGCTGGAGGAGATTGAAAAATTAAAGCGTGAGAATTCGCAAATTACGTGAGTTTCCTTTCTAAAGAGCAGTAGAGGAATTATATTCATATTCTATTTCTATAGCTTGCTGAATGATCAGAACGAGCGTATTGTAGCCGATTACCAGAGCAAGTTGCTCATTGCTGATCGTCAGCGTCAAGCGGCGGATGCACGTGCCAGCACCATAGACTCTGGTCGGGAATCCAATCGCAATGAGGTCAGCCAGCTGCGCACAGAGCTTGGCGCACTGCGTCAGACGCTCAAGTCGCTGGAGCATGAGAAGGATACGCTAATGGTAACAACAACTAACAACAACGCATCAATGCACAGTCAACTTATTTACAATTATTTGTATGCTAGAATCAATTGGATAATAAGACTGAGCGTTTGTATAAGCTGGAATATGAAAACAAGGATTGCAAGGAGCAGCGAAATTCATTGGAGCAAACAGTCAAGGAGCTAGAAAGTCAAATCAGGTAAGTTAATAAACTTTTTTTATAATAACCTTGAATGAAAAAGTAAATTGAAAAGGGGCAGAGTCTGATTTACAAATGAATGAAGTGGAATTAATTAAAGTAAGGCCTGAAATTTATTCGGTTCACTACCAATTGTGTTGACTGTGAATGAATTAAGATTATTGTTAATTTAATTTGTGTTTCTCTCCCACTAATGGAATTCAAATCCAAGGCAAATTATAATAACTTAATTTTGAAATAATTGAATTGGTTTTTGTTATTGTTATTTAAATGTCTATTAGGCGTCTGTGAACGCATAATTTCACACATTTTGTTACTAAATATCTTTATTGGTATTATATACGGTTTACTTAGCGATCTATACATAATCTGTCGTAATACATTCATGGCACAAACTCCCTCTCTCTCTCGCTCCCTTTTAAGTCGGGTGCTCCTTAGCCAAATATGTCTAAAAACCACCTAAAAATAAACGAAACGATTAATCTGCGGCGCGCCTGAACAGCTCTCTGTAGGAAATAGGAAAAAGAAGAAGAGGAGCATGGGACATGCATGGGTTGGTTTGGAAAAAATATCACACGTGCGTTGTTTAGTTTGAGATTGAGATTGAGTTTGAGGACAGTTTAGAGCAGCACCAAAGCCGGTGAGGATTGGAAAGTAGAGTGCAGGTCACTGTAGAATTTCGAGTTGTCTCGCTCGATGGTTAAATACCTCGCCAGGCTCACGCTCGGCGCACTGCAATTGTGCGTGCCTCCGTGCTCCGTTGCCGCCGGCGTATAGCCCGGTCGGCAAACGCACTTGGCCTTTCCGCCGTAGCCCAGCAGCGCAGTGCCATTGTTGGATTGTGACTTAAGCGGCTCCAGCCACTGACCAGCACCGCAGGGACCGCGTGTATAGAGCTTGTGGCACTGCCCGGTTAGCTCCACCATGCCGGGTGTGCTTTCGCAGCTGCTCTTGTCCGACTGCTGGTCGCTGCTCGCAGCACACTGCTGATCGAGATTAGTAATGACGCCTGCGCAACCGCAGACACCGTTGTATGCAATACCATCGAGCGAGGGACGCGCTGTGAAATCAAACACTACCACCTGGTGTAGTGCGCAGGGACCCTGGGAACCAATGCGATAGCAGGAGTCCTCAGCGGGAAAGTAGAGGCGGTTCTTGCCGCAAAAGTTGCGCACACAACTGGTGGAGTTGAGCAGAAACTCGTTGGGAGCACAGGGGCCGCGTGTATAGAGGCGATAGCAGCTGCCATCGCTCCAGGGCACATAGCCCTCCTTGCAGAGGCACTGGGCGCGTGGAAGCAACTGCAGCAAGCTGGACTCATCATCACTAACATTCAACTCGTCCGGAATACGAAAGATGTGACCAGGCGGACAAGGTCCAGGCGTGTCTGCAAAATAACAATTTATCAATTGCTGTACCCAATTTAGCTTTAGCCTAAGCCTACCCAGCTCATAGCACATCTGATGTGGCGCATGATAATGTGGCAAATGCCGCTGACAGTCGCAGCGTCCGCCAGGCAGAAAGATGTGACCAGGCGTCGAACAGGGTCCTTTGGTATAGTGCTCATAGCAGGTTTCCTCGACTTCGTAAAAATATGGAGACAGCTCGCCAATTGCATCGCAGTGACATTCGGCCAGACCGTCCGCATTGAGAGTGAGCAGCTTGCCTCGTGTGCAGGGTCCCTTGCCATGCTGTGGATAACACTTGCCGTCCGCCGGCCAATAGATCATGCCCGCGCTGCACTCCAGCGGATGCCGGCAGCTGCCCCAACGATTGTCCGACCTGCAAAACGAAGAGTGATTATCTGAAATTCGAGTCTATCCAAGGTCTTTTCAAAGCCACACGAACTGCTATAAAATGATTCACACCAAAGAAATGACCACAACGCTAGTTGCAGCTCTAACCTTTTGGACTGCTCTGGTATGGGATGAAAGTACTCGCCGCGCTGACAAGGTCCACGCTCGTAGAGCTTGTGGCAGGCATTGCTCAAAGCGCTTAGCGCTGTGCCGGGTGGACAACGACACTCGGCAGCGGGCACATCCTTGCGCTTGGCGCTCACAGGCGTCGGACTCAGCTCCATAGTGTCGGGGCAGGGATAGCCGAGCGTAAAGATCTTGAAGCATTTCTTAAGCGGCGTCCAGTAGAGCAGCTGCCAGCCACCGGCCATGCTGGCGCAAGGATTCTTAGCGGGATCACTCCAGGGTGGCGGCACAATGCCCGCCGTTGCCTCTTGTGGCAGCAGCAGCAGCAGGCAGAGCAAAATACCGCTGCCCGCCTGCACCGCTGCCCAATAGACCGAGCAGCTTCCGCTGCCTGAGGCGCGTCCCAAAGGTACAGACACCAGTACCTGTAATTACGTATCGATTGGCTTACAGTTCAACTACAACAACAACAACAACAACAACAACAAGAGCAATAAGCATAACAGCTGGTTAAGTCTCTCTCATTAGGCAGCATGATTGATGGCTTTTCTATTGTGGCCCAGAGCGTTGGCAATTTGAATTGATTTTTGCAGCAGCCTCTCAATTGGTTTAAGCTTTAGCCAAATTAAATTAGCCAACACCGTGGTCAGGCCACAACAAGTTCGATGTAAAACAAAAATGAAAAAAAAACCAGTAAACGTTCGTGCGCTGTTAACCATGACCTAAATACGAACTTTATCTTGACTTCTTTAGCGGCTACTGTGTGTCTGAGTGTGAGTGTGCCCGCTCAACAGTGTCTATCAGAAATCTTCTGCCAGCGCAGGTTTATATAATCTGGTTAGCTAGCTGGTTATATGACGAAACAAGTGAACAAAAGCGTGCAACACTGTGCACCAGTTCCCCAGTTTTCCCAGCGGCAGCGACAACAACAAACTGGCAACTACCAAACAGCTGCTGCTTTCTGCTGCCGGGTCTATAAATAATGCATTAGCCTAACCGCAACGCTAGTTTTTGTTGCTGTTAGTGTTAACTCTTTTATTTTTGTTGTTGTCTTTTTTGGGTTGCTTGCTGTCGTAACAACTTAGAGCCAACAGGTTTACCCTAATGCCACAAAAGCAGCATCTTCTTATTGCTTTTGCCTTTTGGCCTAAGAACAAAGCATTAACGCGCACACAGCAAATATAAAAAAAAAAAAAACAGTTTGTTATTTGTGCGCAACATGAGTCCAAGACGCGTTCTTTGTTAACTTCCAGCGAAACCAAAAAAAAATTTAATTGACCATTAAACACCTTTCTTGCTAATTGTTGTTGTTGTAGTTAGCCCAAAGGTTAACGTATTTATAGCGAGACGGCAATGTACGATTTTATTATTAACCAATGCCAAGACGCGCACCACGCAGAACTGCGCTCCAAAGCGAAACAGACGACTAGACACACAACCGTTCACCTGCGTAGGCAACTGAAGACTAAACATAAAGACGACGGCGACTGCGCGCGCATGCGCTCTGGTTAGCGTCGCAGCCGCGCTGCGCTCTCTTGCTCTCTTGTTGTTTTAATTCTTTGGCTGCGTGCACTTGAGCTTTGGTTCGTGTGCGTAGCTGAGAGTGACAGCTGTCTGGCAGTTATGATTAACGCCAATGGGGTCGTCTACAGGGCCACGCTTTGTTCTTGAGTTTGAGTTCGCGGATGTGTGTGCGACGTGTCTGGCATGTAAATAAGTTAGTCGCTCTCTCTCTCTATCTCTCGCTCTCTGCAAGTTTGTTGTGCAAGTCTTTGGTTCTAACTATTGCTTTTCTTTTTTCATTTCCTGCAGCAAACTGACTTCCAGAACGCGTCAGCGCGACAGCGAACTGTGCGAGACGTCGGCGGAGAGCAAAACGCTGCGCCAACAGATTGTGGCACTCAAAGCGAGCCGCGACGAGGCAATTGCGGAACATAGGTGAGTGCGTATGAATTTGTCATTAATCCAGTTCAGTTCAACAGCCGAATGGCATTGCATAAGTGGCGGGCAGTTTTACATGCAAATTAAAGTATAACGACTTTTTGTGTTGTTAATTCCGCAGACGCCTAACGGATAAGCTCAGCGATGCGCAAGTCGATGTCAAGACAATGCAAACTAAGCTCAGAGATTCGGAGCAGCAGGTAATCAATATGAAGCAGCAGCTACACAAATATGTGCAAGAGGTGAAAAAGGCAGAGGACTTGCTCATGAATAAGGTAACATATAATTAGTAACTAAGAACTGTGTGCATTTGAGCTGGAAATTAATACCGACAGTGCTTTGAATTCAAGGAAAAGGAACGGGAGGAGCTGCTCGACTACTATCACAATCTAACGCACGATCAGGTGGAGCTGGAGGGCAACAATCGTAGCCTGGAAATCGAGGCAGAAGAATTCAAGCAAGTGTTAACTCAGCTAGCGCCTTGAATGGCTTATTAAATATAATATATGTATTTACAGACGACAAATCTGCGATTTGGAATGCGAGGTGCGTTCACTGAAGGATCAACTGCTTTGTCGCCAGTGCACCATAGATGATCTGGAGATGCAGCTGACAGCGACACGAGCCTCAATGCGCTGCCTGCAACGCGAGCTGGAGAATGCACGTGATCATAAAATAGAATTGGATGTGCGCAAAGAACTCTGTGATAAGTTGGATGTGGAGAAAGAGAAGCTGAACGCAGAGCTCAATGAAATGAACGAAATACGCAAAAAGGTGAGCTTCTCAGCTTGTTGCTTAGCGGATTACCACAATTACTAACGGCGTTGCTGCGGCAGCAATATTTGAGTTTAATTTAGCCAGCTAACCGTAGTTACAATTGCATTTAGAGTTTTGCGTAGTTCCGTTGAAATTTGTTAGCCAGAGCAACCAAGCAACCAACAACGAAATTCAATTACAGCTGGAAAAAGAATGCGAAAAGCTGCGCAGCGAACTGCAACAAAAGTCGATGCTGAACCAGCTGACCACAGAGACAACAGAGCAAATGCTGGAGCGCATTCGTGGCGAGAAACAGCGACAAGACGAGGATGAGCTCAGATCCAAATGCGAAATGGACCGTTTGCGACAGCTGCATGAGAGCACACTGGTAACTATGCCACAAATTCAATGCAATAACTCCTTTTTTAACAATTCTCTATCAACTTACACAGAATGAACTGCAGGAGGAGCGCGCGCGTTGTAATCAGCAGGAGCGTTTGGCCAATGAGTATGAACAGCAGGCACGCGAGCTGCGGCAAGGTCTAAGCGAGGATCGCTTTTGTCAGGCACGCTCGCGGGACTTAAGCTCCAAGACGCCACCGAAAACGCTGTAACTGCAACTGACTCTGTTGTTGGTGCTTGTCCTTCTGTTATTTTGAATTATTCAGGTACAGGTTTATGTTAGGTACATTGTGCACAAGCATTTCTAAGATTTTTATTCATAAAATGTTGCATTTGTTATGCCTAAGTATGCTTAAGCGTTTAAAATATTGTTTAAATGCACCAATTATTGTAAAAAATATACAATTTAAAAACTATTTTAAGGCTAATTTTTGCGATTGTTCTTACATATCCCTACCATTTTCAGATATTTCTTATACATGCATGGGCAGCCGGTGAAGGGCGGCAGATTATCGACGACATGTGCCGATTTGTTTTCGTCGCAGCTCAAGTATTCATCCTCATATTCGGACTCCATGCAGGTTAGCTCAGTATTGCTAGACCCTAAATAAAACGATTTGGTTAAGTTTTGCATCAAGTACTTCACTCAATTAACTTACTGCACGTATCCATCAAGTTTTCATCATCGCTGTATTTCATGTCCTCCTCAAAGTCCTTGTCGTCAACCAATCCCTCCCAATCTATGCTTTCATGACAGTGCTCAACCGAATTAATCTTCTCAGTCACGCCACATTCATCCTCAAAGGTCACCGAACGTGTGCGCTTTTCACAAACCAACGCTGGCCTAGCTTTCGTAGAATTATAATCGCAGTCATCTTGTTTTTGGTAGCAGCTCCTTGGTTGTTTATAATTGTTGACTTGGTCATAGCCAGTTGGGTCTTGTGAAGTACAATAGTCTTGATCGTAGGCTGCTGTGGAATGTAACTCTGGATTAAACAGAGTCATCGCACCACAGTTGGCTGGGCGGCAATCTCTGTCATTTGTATGGCGAGGCTCTTCACGTCTTGGTTCTTCGCATGGACTAGATACAGGCATGTGTTGGCTTTTCTCGGATGCGCATTGTCTTCTAATATTGCTATCAGAATTACTTTTCTGCACATTGCGTGATGAGCATTCTCGCTGGAATGTATTTGGATTATCCTGATAACAGTTTCCAAACGTAGCAGGCTCCGAATATTGCATAGTATTGTCATTGCTAGCATATGCTGCCTGGCAATTTGAAAAGTTCGTTGCTTGTCTGTCAGAGTAATCGCCACAAGGTTGCACCTCATTCCTGGTGGACTCATATTGCGAGTTGTAGCTCACGTCTTGACACTCTGATTTGCATCTGGAATTCCCTGAGGGATATGATTTCAAGCTATGACATTGGGGCCTATTATGTCTCGGTGTAGCACAATCTGTATAAGCGCTTTCAGCATTGCGGTAAGGCTCCGCACAGTTAGAGTCGTACAACGAATTTTCAACTTGTCGCCCTCGTTTTTGTCCATTCGCATTGTAATCAAGAGAAGGGTTTTGATATTCTTGGCAGTCAGTTACTTGTCTATATGTTTGATTTTGTTTATATGGCTGCGATGATGAGCAGGGTGGACAACCTTGAGATCTTTCAGGAGATTTCTCTCTTTTTAGTCTACTTGCATTGTAATCAGGAGCAGGGCTTCGATATTTTTGGCAATCAGGTGCTTGACTATATGTTTCATTTTGTGGAAAACACTGAGATCTTCCAGGAGATTGATGACGACCCTGAGATCTATCGGGAGATTGATGACGACCCTGAGACCTATCAGGAGATTGATGACGACCCTGAGATCTATCGGGAGATTGATGACGACCCTGAGATCTATCGGGAGATTGATGACGACCCTGAGATCTATCGGGAGATTGATGACGACCCTGAGATCTATCGGGAGATTGATGACGACCCTGAGATCTATCGGGAGATTGATGACGACCCTGAGATCTATCGGGAGATTGATGACGACCCTGAGATCTATCAGGAGATTGATGAGGACTTCTGGCTTGTCTTTTTATTTTTTGAAGTGCATTGGAACTATCCGCGTAGAAGCTAGCGTCATCTTGACATGGAACACGTTGATGAGTTGGACTATCATAAGATCTGCTTTCATTGTTATAAGAGTCTGCACATTTGGTTACATTTTGTGTTCGCTCCGCTGGTCGTCGGCGGCTCCTCGATCGTGATCGCTCGTCACATATGATTTCACCATGTTCTTGTCGCTCCTCGCGCTTAATAGTCGAAACCTTTTTCTCGAAGAATGAGATATTGGGTGATTGACTTCGCAAGTTTGTTAACAATTCCTGCGGAACTCTCGACTGATTGCAGTCTCTATCCTTTATGCGCTCTCTAAGACGCGCTGGCAACATATCCTCACTTTCTTCGGATCTCAGACTTGTGTCGAAGCAAGTTTTATTGCTCGAATTTTGAGGGTTACCTCGTTTTGGAGACTCCCGACAATCTTGATTACCTCTTTCCCTGGATCTTTCACGCAGTCTACCTGTTGAAGCTGAGCTGGGACATTTCGGTAGAGAAAACATTTCAGGTATTTGCTTCAGACTTCTAGATTGAATTGGTCCTAGATGCCTTCCTGGTTGACGCTCTTCGCTCTGCTCTTGGAAGCAAGTTGGTTTCGGTGATCGACACTCATTTTGTGCTGCTCGTCCTTCTTGCGTAGGCGGTGACATATGATTGTTAGCGTCGATACAACCAGGCACACAAGGTGACTTAGAGCGACAACGTGCTGGTCTGTCGCCCGTTTGTTTACCAGGATGCTTCTGCTTGGCATTGCCAGGCGACGGATGACGCTCCTTGCATCTTCGGATGGTACTGGCGCACTCCTCCTCAGAGGTGGTCACTTTAACTGGTGGCGGTGGTGGATGCGCATGTTCTGAAGGATATGACTGGAGATTGTATGCTTCGTGCTTAGCTGAGGATCTATCATCATACGACCTCTCCAAAGGCCTGGAAGACTGTTGTTGATTGTATGTTGCCTGCTTGGGTGAGCATCTCTCATCATACCAATTAGGTGACTGTTGGCGTGACCTAGCAGGGTCACATGGAGCTCTGTCTGGTGAGCCTTGACGCTGAGATGCCGCTGGGGATGCCGGACGTAACTTAAGAGTGGGTGTTGGGTTGCGACATCCCGGCGCACAGTTTGCGCTTGGACCAACTTGCTTGGGCGGAGGAGTATAAGATCTGTTGGCAAAGTTGGGCGACTGTTGGCGTTCTCGTCGATTTGCCACAGGTGATTGTTGTCTTGATGTTGGTGGCATTTTTGGTGGATACTTGGAGTCCTTATGTGAATTGCCCATGGCTGCCATCATGACACATGGATCTTGCTTTATATAATGTGGTATAGATTCCTGGGATTCCGCATAGTCGCATTTTAAATTTGTCAACGAGTCGATTAAGTGTGAGCGTTTGTTCGCTGCGAATTTATTCGTGTTGGGCAACTTTGTGTACGTGGGTCTGATGTCCACGTCAGAGACGGAGCAGCTAGAATCCTTTTCGGCAGATCTGTCTTGCTCGTGCTTATACATTTCAAAATATTGACGATGCATATGGGGCTGTTCCAGAGCTGTGTAGTCTTCATCCTCCTGGCACGGCTTCGCTGGCATATAATTGCTCACAATCATTTTCTCCTCGGCCCCAAAGCACTGATCCTTGCGCATGCGTTGCTGTTGTTTCTTCAGGGCAGCACATCTTTCCTGTTGTTCTTGTTGCTTCATGGCCGCACATTTATCTTTAAGCGAAGGCGCTGCTGATGCTTGCTTGCACTTATCAGCATTGGGCAGAAAGCATTTGCAAGGCGTGTTCTTGCTCTTGCATTTACCCTTGCAATCGGGCATAGCACTCGGATAACGACCACGCACCAGCTCGTTGGTATTCAGATCCGTTGTGCAACGCTGCGCTGTGTTCTTGCCACAGAAAAGATTGCATTCTGGTTGATGGAACACCGCCGAGTTCAAGCCGTATTGGCAGCTCTGATTGGGCGCAAAGTTCCCTGGCAGGCAGTGTGTTATGCAAGGTGAGTGATGAGGGCAGCAGGATGCATTGAAGGCTGGGCAAGGCGGACAGCGGTAGCCAAAGCCAATGGGCTGCTGACGATTATAATCATAATTATAGACTGAGCTGGGCTCAACGTTGCCAAATGCACAGCCGCCACTAATGCGCTTCTCCTGCTTGGATTCCGGCACCAGATGACTGTCCACAGCTGCCACCTTTTTGATATTCAGCTTTGTGTCTACGCTTTGCTTGGGCGTAGGAATCACGTACATGGTTCGAAAGTAGGCTTGATCTGGGCGGGGTGAAGATTCCAATTCGGACTTTTGCTGCTCCTCTTGTTGTTTGCTTGTAATTTGTTTATGTTCATGCTTATAACTTTTCTTTTTAGTCGCTTGAATTGCCTTAAGTGTCACTAGGTCCTGATTCACTGGATTGTTCGCCTTATCGTGCAGAAAACAATTACGAAAGTTCTTCAATTTGTCAATTTCATTTTCGATCTTTTTATTTAGCGCTTTCACTTGTAAGCTGGTCTTGACTATTTTGCTCCCACTCAAGGAGGAAGTCGCTTGTACTGGCACCGAATCCTTGGCCAGATTGCGTCGATATAGCTCGTGCACCTGCGTCTGCGTTCTCTTCAGATATACGTTGCCACGCCCCTCGATCGATATGCGCTCTCGTTGCTCCAGTAAGTAACAGCGACCTGCTTATTTATCTAAATAGATAATAGTTCATTGTTTGTAGAACGTTCAGCTTACCGTATCTTTTATTATGATGTCTCCAATCCATAAACACTTTTTGCAGTTTGGCCTGTTTTAAAAAGTAATATAATATATAATGTAAAGCTCAACGTTACAGTGCTATATGGAAAGTAATTTCTTCATGCATTACACAATCGCTTGTCAGTTCGAGAAATTTGTGTACACTATTTTAAAACATTTTATTTTATAATGTGAGTATCAAATGCCCGCAGTTTACCCCACTATCGATCACTAAGTAATACAAACATTGTACAAAGAGGCATACAAATTTCAGTAAGGACTTGTAAAGAGGAAATTAATTTTGACAATGAACTTTATATTTCGAGTCAGCCGACTACGTTTTGTTTTTTTTTTTTTGTTTTTCGCTTTAAGACGAAATCGTCAGAAGAGTTTAATTAATGGCATCTTAGGAGCCATTAATAAATACCAAAAAAAATTTTATAATCTGTGTGATTTTCTGATCAGGCATTTGACAATTTCCCCAAGCTATTATTTGCTACTACATATTTATCCCAATAGCTAACCTTTCAAAAATCTAAGACACAAACCAGCCACCTACAATGTACACCCTGTGACAAAAAAAAATCCCGAAATACCATTGCTTGTAGTTTGGTATTTTCCGCAATGGGAATTTTAAAAATGCGACCTGGTCACACTTGTTAAACTGTTCGTACATTTAACTGTCGGCGAGTGAGGTTGTCGCAATCGCGAGCGGTTCTTAAAAGCACATATAAACAAAAACATATATAAATATACGAAAAAAGGCATGAGTCTTAATCCAAATAAATACGCGCTAAAAATCAGTGAACAAACCAAAAACTAATTAAACAAAACATTGTATGTAGAGAAGAGAAATATTTAAAAGATATTAAGTGACAAATTGCTGTTCATGGAGCGGGTGCGTCTGATTGCTTATTAAGTGGCGCCTAGTGATTGTGCTCTTTGGCGCTCTTTCGTCGTGCATCCTTGAGCGGGCTGAGTCGCCACCTAAATGGAGTCATTTGCACTGACAGCTGCTTTGTGCGCATTGTTCAAGCATTTCAAGCACAGCTGAGGCTGACAATGACAGCTTCCCGTTCGGTCCAGGCCCCCAGCCACAGTTTCAGTTGCAGTCAGCGAGCGTTGGCATATGAGTTAATATTTGTCTAGTTTTTAGAGTGCATCGCTTCCCTTTTGTCTTTTGACTCTTAGCAATGGGCACCGCAAGCTGCCTTTGTGCGCCAAGCTTACAACAAATAGTCCTGCTGAAGGATCAAACGCACGTGAGCTAACATGTGTGTGTGTGTGTGTGTGTTTATGTGTGTGCGGTTCCATTGCGCCGTAAAATATGCAATTAGAAGGACATCAAAGCGTGTCGCCGGCAGCTCTCTTAGTGCCTGCTTAGCTATGCGCTTTGGCTTTGATACAAGCCGGCACACAAACACTCTCTCTCACACACACACACACACACACTTAAGTGAAGTGCCCACTAGTCGCATCATTAGTGTACGTGTGTGTATCACTTTGTCAGTGGCTTTAAAAGCGCGGGCCGCCTGTCTGCCGTGTTTTCATACATATTATTTATTTATATTTTTCACTTTTAATAAATTGTGGACATGTCGCGCTGAACTGAGCTACATGTGCCGACGGCTTTAATCGCCAACACAGTGGCAAACAGACGACGCGAGGTCAATTGGCTTAATTAGTGTGTGACAGGGCTCTGGGTAAATGTCCAGAGGGGTGTGTGGGTGAGGTCAACAGAAGAATGCTTTCCTTATTTGCTGCAGCGTACGGCGTACAGCGAACGTGGTGGACACTTGAATTTGAATACATAGTAAAGGCTATAATTAAATAAAATTATTTTGATAGAAATTTGTTCAAATTGTAAACATTTAGAAATGCTTCAAGCACACTCACAATTTTTAATTGCTGCCAATTAGCGAGAGCTGAGAGACTATTAATGTATGTGGGCTCAGCATTTATTTAAATATGCCACAAACATATCGAGAGCAGCCATTGAGCACAAACTACTTGGAGCATATACATAATTACGTATACGTATACGTCTTCGTATGCGTAAGCGATTTACGTAAGCACGCTACGCAGTCATTGCTAATTAACAGGGAATATCTGTTTTGGTTTTGCAGGCAAA
Source organism: Drosophila busckii (assembly GCF_011750605.1). Classification (NCBI taxonomy): domain Eukaryota; kingdom Metazoa; phylum Arthropoda; class Insecta; order Diptera; family Drosophilidae; genus Drosophila; species Drosophila busckii. Next base: position 16,062,742 of record NC_046606.1, on the reverse strand, counting down.
TGTAAGCTGTACAGTGATATCCGTTTCCTGCCAATGATAAGCCCAGGAGAAGGAAAGAGAATTCATGTCGCAGCAGTCACCAACGGTTATCAGCGCGGAACAAGGCACTCTACCTAGATAAAAATGCAAATAGCTTGGCTGCTACTGGGCATTGCACTTGCAACGCTAAGTGCTGGCCACGCCCACGCCCACTCGCATCATCACAAGGCGTCACAGCGTAGCAGCAACAGCAGCAGCAAGAACAGCAAACAATCAGCAATTGCAGCGAGCAGTGAGGAAGACGAGGATTACGAGTATGTTGATGTGGATGTGGATGTGGACTCGAGCCAATCTGTAGAGCGCACAACAGCGCATAATGCGCCACTGGGTAAGCTATGTTATACGCTTGACACGAGCTTATCAGCAAACGATGACCTGCGGCATTTTAGAAAAGAGCTGCTGCTTATCAGTGTGAACGACTGAGAGTAGATAGCGTGAGTCATGTGGAGCGCACTTGTTGCTCGGACGAAGCTGTTTACAAACATTTTTGAGTGCCTGTGGGGTGGGTCAGGAGAGTCGTAAAGAGTCGTTCTGCTTAAATGCTAAAATGTATGTGCGCTCGTTTGCTTTTCTCACTTAATCAAAGGCAATATGAGAGCGTATGAAATGTTTTAATTGAAAGTGTCTGATGATGAGCCACAATTACCACTACATATGCACATACATGCATGTGCGTGTGAATCTAAATTGAAACTGTGATCAAAATTTGTTTAAATTGCCAAAGCCAACGGCTGTTTTTCAGCTGCTGGCGCCAGCATACAGCAAGCACACAAACATACACGCAAGCACACACACACACACACATGCAGATGCATGCAAAGTAAGCTCTCTTTATGTGAGCCTGGACCAAGAGCAACCCCGCCTCTTTGGCAGCTTAATTTACGCGACTGAGTGAATTATGGCGTTTGTGTGATAAATGTGTTAGATTTCCAATGAAATGGCATTTTATTAACTTAACATGCAGTTCTACATACATATGCTCACACATACAAACACATATTTGCATTTATGTATGTATGGCTGCGCATATTTGTCACTCGCACAAAAAGGCAAACAACTCTACACTAAGCACACTCTACACTACACACTCTCTCCATTTCACCAAGTTGTGTGTGTGTGTGTGTTTGTGTAAGGTCTCCTACTTGGGAGTTGCTCACTTGCATGCCAACGAGCGCGCTGTCGTCGGCGTTTATCAATTGATGGACAAGCCATTTGAATTGCTTTGCATATTAAGCGCGCATTGTGCGTTGATTGCCATTTGGATTGTGTTGATGTGCGACACTAAAATAACTATAAAAATTATTATTTATGTATGCTGCATACACATTAAGCTTATCCGCCTGCTTGGTGGGCCTGCGTCAAGCAGTCAATCAATTTATTGGCTGAACTTTGATTTGGGGCGCTGTCTGGAATTCGCAATTATCAGTGGAAATTCACAATTCATAAAGGAAAAGACTCTTTGACATGCCCGCGCCACACCGAGCACTGGCCAAATTAGCCAGCCAGCTATTGAGACATTTGTTTTTATTTATAGGCCCGCAACCGCAACTGTGGCAATGCTCTCTCGCTTTTGCTTTAGATCTGTGTTGACAGCCGCTAAGATCATTGGCCACACTCTGTGCCAGTAGCTGGGCGGCCAACTTGCAGCCACAACTAAATAACACAAAAATAGCACTCACTTTGAGTATAAATTTTAATTTGAAGAAACTAAATTTAGCACATGCTAAACGCTGAAGATTAGATACCCTAATCAAGTTTGATATTCTGCTAATGAGCTCCGATCTGCAGACAAGTGCTGTCTTGTAAGGTTTCTAAAAATATTCGACGGAGTCGCTAACGTACAGGAAGGAGAAGGGAAAGTTCACTTGTCACCCCAATTAAGATGAAATTTATAAATTTCCGTTTTAGTATCGCGTTCCACATTTTGCCGCTAATTTATAATGCCTGCTATTAGCGCAATAAAAACACATTTATACATTTTAGAAAAATCTATATTCATCCAATTTGTCATAGTAATATATCTAGTATGTATGTAAAAGTTTCGCAATTAAAATGCTCAACACTAAATTCTCGATGCTTCAAAGTAAATGCGCTGAAATTAGTCATAACGCAACTTGGCAGGCCGAATCGGATAGTATGCCAAATTTACCAGAGTTAGTGCGTTCCAAATCGGGATATATATGCATATATATTTGTATTTTGTTTTTCTTTTTAAATCGCAGCCAGCAGCACAGCAATTGCACACTTAATTAATGAGTATTGCTTTTGATGTTTGGCTGAGTTGAGCAGCTGGCCCCCAACTTAACGCTAAGAAAGAGAGTGGGAGAGGGAGAGAGGGGAGCTAGGGAAGCTTCTCCCCTGACGCAAAGCATGTGACAAAACGAAATTTTTCACGCACTCAACAAAACTCTTTGAACCCACTCCTCGGCACAACTGTCATGGGCCTGAGGGCGAGACATGTGTCGCACATGTAGAACAGACAACGTTGTCCGTCGCCCGTTGCCTGCCTCTGCTTGCTTGCAACACCAAAGTTCAACACCCAATGAGAAATCTCTAAATGAGCCAAAGCAGCACAAACTAAATAGCAAGTGCTTAATAAGTAATCAGTCAGCATATATACGTATATACTCTATATAGCAGATTTATACAAATTAGCATAGCTCAGCTAGCCAATTGGTTAAAAGCCAACTAATTGTGGCAAGAGTTTAAGCAAATCCAGCAAGCAGACGTTTAGCCGACGCTCGAAAGGAAGTCTCTGGCTTAAGTAAAACTTGGCAGCTCTCTGGCAGGCATTTATTTTAAATTCGAAATTCGCTGCATGCTGTCAAAATGGATAACTCTTAAATGCATAATATATCTTATAAATTTTTTGTTGCATTTATCTTTGCAGATATCTTTACATGTTGCAATCAAGTTCAGCTGAGCTCCTGCCGCACAGCATGTGAGAATGTAAGTAGCACACACGAGGGTAGTTCAATAACTACTCACGCACACAAACACATACACACACATACCAACAGTGATTGATCTATCTGATAAGCGAGGAAAAACTACTGTGGCAAACATTTCCTGGTATTTTTATGTCTTCTTGCTGCACGCTTGTTGTTTGTTGCTTGTTGCATACTAAACAAAGCGCCAGGCCAGGCCTTAGACAATAGCAATAACAATAAAAAAATATTAATATTTTGTATGCTACATGTGTGCGCGGCACATTCACAAAATCTTTATGTCTTATGACACAGCTGAATTTAATAATTCGAGAGAACTTTAGAACCCAACTTCCGTTGCCTTGTGCCGCTAAAAAATCAATGTGCCAAATCCAGGCGCGATCGAGCAGCTATAACTGAATGCATATACGTATGTATGTATGTGTAAGTGCATCGATCAATTACATTCTTAATTAGCATAACTGGCCAACAGGTAATTTGTGGTGCGAGTAAACCAACCAGTTTGCCACACAAACTCATTCACAAGCCTGAGCATTTGAGTAAGGAAAACAAAACCATGACAATATGAAAATCGAGCTTTCAATACCCTTGCTAATAAATATATTTCAAAATATATGAAATGAATATTAAATATTTTATTTAATTGGAAGCAATTCAATTACTAATCAATTGGATTATTTTGAAGAAAAAAACATCGCAATATTTATATAAAACACTTATAAATAATTGAAAAATAATGCGTGACTTTTTAAGATTGAAACATAAAGTATAAATTGTAATCTTTCGGTCATTAGAATATTCACAATCAATCTTTTAATTTGTTGACACTGCTTTAGCACAAAGTTGTCATACCCTTAGTATTAGGGTATAGAAAATCAATTGATAAATTGGCCACAGCCTGTTGCCCTGCCTGCAGTCTTGAGAGCGCACGAGAGCTGGTGCTGGCGCTGCCCCAAGGCGGTTGTCTAGCCAAGTCGCAATCAAATCACTGACATCATTTAACTTTGTAATCATAACAATTTCTAAAACCAATTAGCTGGCAAGCTAGCAACGGTTGCTTTGGTTTGGGGCCAAAACAGCAAGTGGGCTGAGTTTTTCATTTATAAATGCAAATGAAGGCATTAAATCTTGGCACAAATTGAAACTGACAAAACGACAAGTAACAGGATAATGCCCATAGATTCAGATTCAGAGACACTCAGTCTGCCAGACCGGTTTAGCCCAAACGTGCAGTTGTTGACTGGCAAGTAACCAGAGACTAGAGATCCAATTGAAACTAAAGATCTCTTTCTTTTCTTTTATTTTTGGCTGCAATACTAGACGCTCTATGCGAAACGTGTGAAAAGTCGAGCCTGATCTGAGATAAACGATATTTTATTATTGACAAAGTGCTCGGTGCGATTGTCTTCGATATCTGTGGCAGGCGTTGCCCAGCAATAATTGCTCCAAGTGCGCCAATCTTGATTGCACTCAACTTTAAGATGCAGCACAGCCAGATAACAGACAGACCGGGATGAGACTGACTGACATGATCAGACAGACAGACAGAGAGACAACCAGGCAGACATACAAGCATGTCTGTTGTGTGTGTGTGGGTGTGCTTCTGACAGGCCTTGACACTTCATTACCAAAAGCAGAGAACTCTACAGGAAGTGGCCCAGTGTATGCTTATGCATACAGAGAGAGAAATTTTCTATTAAATGTCAGTCAGTTTGATCAACGATATACCCATGCTATGTCATATTTTAAATCTTTGATCATATCAATTGCAAATTCAATTAAGACATTATTTTTGAGAATTTGTTTTTATAATTATTTTAATTTTATTTGAGTTTATATTTATTTCTTTATATGCATGTAAATGCAGTTTATAACAAGCCCCAAAGCCAAGCTGGCATACTCACTGTTGAGCAAGAGAGGGATGAAGAGCGCAGTAGACTTGTGGCATGTATCTTGAATAGACATCGTGTAGACTCAGATTACTGTGGCAGATATGCGTGCCGAAATATTTGTTACTTCGTTATTGAGGATCTTTAGCCTTATCGTCGGGCTGAGGCACACCAGGCCATGTTATTTATGATGCAGTGCCATTCGGTATCACAGCTTGCGCCGCAGGCTGCCCCACAGAGGCAAGCGAACATCTCGAATGTAACATAATCTCTTCTTTCTGTGTGCCCAAAACAACAATGATGCGTGCGAAGGGAGCTGCTGGCTGAAGGGCCCACAACTTTGCAGTTTTGTGGCACATGAAAACGATTTAGAGATGAGACAATCTGTGGGCCTTCAACACTTGTTGCAACTTGATCGCTACATGGCGGATCAGCAATTGTATTGATTGTGTCCAGCTACTAAACAATACTAAGATTTTGAAGCAATTAGTGATTTAAACAAATACAGTCATTGATTTAAAACCAGAGCTTAAAATTATCAAGCTGTATTTAGTGGTTCAAATAATAACAAGCATGAGGCGTTTATCAATTTATTGAATTGAATTGAATTATTTAATTTATTGAAAGCAACAATATAGCTTTGTATTCTTATAATATAAACTGCTTATTTTAATTACTTTCAGCTTTCTTTGGGGCAATTGGATGTGAGCAGCAGTCGCTCAGAGCTGCGCAAATCTTGTCAGCTACATCAAGTGGAATTCTGGGGCTGTGTCAATCGCACTTTGGAAGGTAAGTCTAGAAACACGTCCCTGAACAACATCTACATAAATTGTCTGACTATTTTTTACTATGCTATACAGCTGTAAATCGTGGCAAATCCTGGTCAGGACGTCGTTGCTGTCAGACGGCAGTGCTGCCCAAATGTAAAAACGCATGTGCCACAGCAAGTGCCAGCAATGAATTGAAAGGTGCATGTCGTCGTAGCGATGAACAAGTGATGTACGATTGCCTGGAGCATCAGGATGCGGCAGACAGTTGCTGTGGCAAGGCACGCACCTCCGAATGTTTGCAGGTAGCTTATCTGAATCTCAAAAATTCTTAATTTAAGCAATTCAAAACTAGTTAAATTAATTTTATTAACTAATTGTTTTTTCAACTTTGAAGGCCTGTCGTGCTGTTTTTGAGCCGCCCAATGAAACTGGAACTGGTAGCGACGATGCTAGCCTGGTGGATGTGGCATGTGGCGAGCGCAACGCTGATGTGTTGCAATGCTTGAGAAACCACACAGACATGACGCCGCCGCTGGATGTGGAGAAGTGTAGGTTGAGAGCAGCAAACTAAACTGAAAGTATGATGATAAATAGAATGGGCTTTATTACAGATCTGCCCTGTTGTGATTACAGTCACGAGGAGATTTGCCGACGCACCTGCAACGATGTGCTGCAAGTGAAACTGCAACGCCATGTGGAGCGTAGTGATGTTATATTCGAGCGCTTGGAAGCAGGCTGTGGCAAGCCACTGCCACATCTGCCCTTTTGGCAATGCTTTCTAACGGGTGGCGCCACGCCCAGAAGCAACGAACTGGCAGCTAACGGCATTGAAGGTGAACCCAACAAGCTGGGCATGGATGCAGCGAAGCGTCAGTGCTGCGAACAGGCCAGTAGCCACAAATGTCGCCGGCTGTGTAGTCAGCTCTACACCAACGACTGGTGGGAGGCGCGTGCCAGCTTCGAAACTGACTGCTTGGAGCAGCCCAACGAGCTCCAGCTGCGTCGCTGCATTGAAAGCGTCGATAGGCCCTGTGAGCTCGGCTGTCAAGGCCTAAGCTTCTGCAGCAACTTCAACCAGCGTCCAACGGAATTGTTTCGCAGCTGCAGCAAGGCAAATGATGCTGCAGCACGCGAGGATTGGCTGATGCTGCAGCAGCGCGGCTTTGTGCGTGTGCTGGGCCAAGATCTATACATTAAGAACACCACACGCTGTGCACCACACAAGTGGCAGGCGCTAGTCTGCGCGCTTCAGCTGCAGCCTTGCACTCGAGCGGGTCACTACAATGCCATCTGTCGCGAGGACTGCAGCGAGCTGTTGAACGAATGTCTGGACTGGACGCGACAGCAGCAACGCCCTCAGGCCATTTGCGAGCGCCTGCAGCCTGCAGACGATGAACACATACCCTGCATTTCTTTGGAGGCTTACCTCAAGCCTAGCAAGCTTAATGATGAGCAAAGTAGCTTGACTATGCCCTGCGCTAGTAAGCCCTGCAATGGCAGCGAGTTGTGCGTGCTGCAGCGCAGTGGCAGGAAAGGCTACGCCTGCATACCTGGCTGTCAACTGGGCCAGGCTTCCACGCTTATTGTGCCATTTGGCGCTTACGTGCGTGTGGGCAAACTCAGCAGCGCTGCCGCTGCAAGTGGCGGACTTAGCAGCAGTCCACCTTTGAGCGCTGATCATATGGTCTGCCGCTGTGGTCTGCATGGACACATAGAGCAGTGCCAGCCGCTGCCCAGTTATATGCAGGCGCACTGCACGTTGCCTGGCGGACGCAGTTTTCGGCATGGCGCCTCCTTTTACTTGGAATGCAATCTTTGCAGCTGCTTTGCCGGCGAGACCACCTGCACCAAGCAGCAATGCCGTCTGCCAGGCTACGTTGATGGCGCCTATACCAGTCTGCCGTGCAACTGTGCCGCACACTATGTGCCCGTCTGTGGCACTAATGGCAATACTTATGCGTCCGCATGCCTAGCCAAGTGCATGGGTCTACAAGAGTCGAGTTATGTGTATGGAGCTTGCAATGCGCGCAATGCTTGCCAAGCGGGTGCACACACTTGTCCAGCCGGCATGCAGTGCCTGGAAAAACGTCAAGTGTGCCTGTCCACCATGCAGAAGCCTTGCCTGCAATATATATGCGGTTAGTTTGGTGCCTGTACCATTTACACATTTATCCCATTAAACTCTGGTTTTATTTACAGTAAATAACTCATCCAGCAGCTGCAGTTCCCAGCATACAGAACCGCTTTGCGATACGCAGGGCATTACGCATCCCAATGCCTGCCAATTGCTACAGCGCCAGGCTCAGTTGGCCTATTGGGGCGTTTGTCGATCGGAGCAATTTACTTCACCAGTTTGTGGCATTAATGGCGTTACGTATCGCAGCAGCGGCGCCGCTTGGGCCGACTATGTGCTCGTAGACTATGTGGGTCGCTGTCGTGAGGTCGGTTTGCTGGTCAGCGATATGGGTCGTCGCTGCAGCAGCGTCACTTGTCCGAAGCCAGTTTCGCCGCATTGCAGAAACATTGTGCCGCCTGGTGCTTGTTGTCCCATTTGCGGTGGTGGCGCCTTTCGAGTCATCTACTCCCGCAAGCAGCTGGATAGAGCGAATTATGCGCTGCGTGGCCAGCACAGTTTATTGCTAACACTGCAAGGTGTGCTGCATCAGCTGGATACTTTAGTGCAACTAAGCGAATGCCAGCTGACTGGATTCCTCAGCATGGAAGTAGGCATCTTTGTAGCTTTAGTGCCGCGTGGACAGGTCAACAAGCTTCAGCTGCAAGCATGCGCTGCGGAAGCTGAGAAGATTTCCACCTTGATAAGCACACAATCTCCACGTATTACCAGCAACCTGGCGCTCTCTAGCCTCACCGTTTCGCACATGCTGGAGCCCAGTTTAAGTGCAGCAGCGCCAATAGCTCCCGGATTTGCTGTTTTCTTGCTTGTGGGCTGTCTCTACTTTAAGTTTAAAGTTCATTTTTAAGTGTAAAGATTTTATATATCAAGTGAATTCTTGGTGCCAAATATTGAAAAGTTTTAGTAGCACGCAGCCGAGAACTGCGACGTGCCTTTAACGAATATACAGAGTTGCAAGTCTCTCTGTAAAATGTGATATTAGCTAAATTAATTGTATAGTATAGTATAGTTAAAAAATATTAAACACTTGGTTAAAGGCTAGATATTATTGTACTAGTAAGTTAATACACGAACTACCAAAGCGGCGTCTTCACTAAGTTTAAAGCTAGTCTTAACTAAATACGTACTCCATGAAGTCGACAACTTTTATTAAATTACTGTGTACACCAGTGCTTTCTTTTTTATGGAAATGCTAAGCCATGCTTTATTTATCGACCCACATATTAATCTTATAAAACCTAACAGTATGCCTTAAGCAACCTCCATGGGCACGGCCGTTACACGCTCACTGATTTCCAAATCTTTCACGGTTGTGTGCAACACGGCGGAAGATCCACGCTTGAAAGTATAGTCCAGCTGGCGTTCGCCCTTCTTGTTGGCCAACTCATAGTTGCGCAAGTATTCAGTGCTATCCTTGCGTATCACACACAAGTCCACATTTGAGCCAGAGCCCAGATCGTTGAATACACCAGAGGCAATAGCGTCACGCACTAGCAATTTGGCCTCCTCTTCGGTTAGATCAGGCTTCCAGCGACTTTCAAAGACGGCCATAGCAGCCAAGCTACCAGAGCCCATTGTAGCATAAGGCAATTTGTCTGCACTACCATGAGGATGTATGCAGTAGATGTGTGGTCCGTACTTGTCAACGCCACCGAGCACAAGGGCGGCACTAATGTGACCCTGGTAGCGGAACAACATTTGCTTCAATATGTTGTTGGCGCACACTACAGGCACCTGGCGCTCAGTGCTGAGACGATGCAGCTCCAGTTGCGACGATATCAAATCCGTGGTCATCTCGGTATCAGCAGCAGTACCTGCACCACAGCAGCTAAAAGAAAGAAATCAACCATTACAATGCAAATTTTACACGTTTGATCGCAGTGCTGAAGACTTACTAAATGTTGTCGGCCAGATAATGTATTTTGGCGCAGTTCTTGTCGGAGACAATTGGTCCCTCAGTAGCACGCGTATCTGCCCCCAATACGACGCCATCCTTGTAAATGATGCCCACAATAGTTGTGCCAGTTTTTGTTGTAGTCGGTGGCTTAAAACCGCCTTTCAAAAGAGACGCATTGCTAAAAGGCGGAAATTGTACATAGTACCATTGCTTTGATTAACTATATTACTTACCGCCGGCAATTGTCAAAGTTGAAGCCAGCTGGGGCCACATCGCGAGCTGTTTCCAAAGACATTTTTAATTGTTTTTAAAATATTCTCACAAATAAATCCTACTTGACAATGACAGTGCAAGCTATAGATGTGAATAAATTTATCGATAGAAAGATGATTACAAAGTGGATGACACTGTGCTTGGATGACAGTAGGTTGCAAAGTAAAGTGCTACTGTCGCAGTCGCACAATTTCTTCTTCACAATTTGAATTTCACTTTTCACCGTGGCGCTTTTTTATAGCATTTGACTATTTGCTATAATTGCATATTAAACAAAGTAAAACTAGTAATAATCTTAATTCATTTTTGAATACATACATATATATTTTATATTTATTTATAAGCATGCATTGAACAATTTGTATATTTCAGTTTACAACATATATATTTTGTATACATATCTTTTATGATATACACAGATAACATAAACAATTATTATGTAGTGTTTGATGTTAGCAATAATATAGTAGTGTGTGTAACGTTTAGTTGTTTTCGTAGGGGAGTGTACATTTTTAACAATTGTAATAGGAATATTAGTTTGAGAAATTGTAAAATTTGACTAAACGCACACACACTTAACAAATACGCATTGTAGCATACTAATATTTGTGTACAATAAGTAGATATTGACAATGTATGGGCTAATCATATACTTGTAAATACATAATATAATATTATTTGTGTTTCTCCGACAGTTTGAATATATGTAATATATTTTTTTTGTGATAACAGTTGATCAAATCAAGGATGTTTCTTCACAGACCGTTGTGCTTTGTTAAATACAGATAATTATGGGCTTGGTTTTGGTATGTATTGAGTTTAATGGACACAATGGCTCTCAGTATTATCATCGTATTCCTCCTCAACAATAGGCTTCTTATCTTCTCGCTTGCTGCGACCCATGAAACGCTCAAGCACAGTGTGCTTGCCAGTGGATCTAGATGCTTTGAAGGAGCCCCAATTTAATTTACCCGCCTCGGAGGAGGTCATCAGAATGGAGTAGGAGGAACAGAACTCACCCTCCTTGCTATGACGAATTCCATATAGAAAGTACACCACCATGCCAATCGTTACCCATACAAAAAAGCGCACCCAGGTCACAGCATCCAGATGTACCATCAGCATGATGTTGAAAAATATACCCAAGGCGGGCACAAACGGCACGAGCGGCACCTTAAAGTTCAAGCCGCGCGTGTTCTGATTGTGTACAGCAATGACGACAACACAGGTGCAAGCCGAAAAAATTATGAAACCGTAAACTAGCAAGGCCCACCAAGTTCCAGTATATAGTTCCGTCCAACTAACCTTAAGCTCCAAGCAGATGGCAAAGCTCAATACTACGAAAATTAGCACTGCCACCGAGACTACGGAGCCAGGCGCAAAGCGTCCGAGCAGTGGCTCTAGCCAACGAAATTGAGGCTTGAGGCGTCCGGCAAGAGCGCCCTCGATAAGATCGCTAGTAGGCGAAGCTGTGTCAATGCTTGACTGCGAATCGAGATCCTCTTCATGCTCATCGTCTGGCGTGTCTGGTGCATAAACAGGATTGGGAGTGCCGACATGCGCCAAAGGGCGGTAGCGCAGTATAATAACGCTAGCAGACACAATGGTATAGGCCAGCAATGTGCCAATAGACATGAACTCTACCAGTTTAGCCAAATCAAAGACTAGTGCCAGAATGGCGCTCAACAGTCCAGAGACAATCAAATTTAAAAGGGGCACCTGAGTGCTAGCATTGATGCGACCAAAGCAGCTAAAGAGCAATCCGTCTGAGGCCATGGCGTACATGCAACGAGGCAGAGCGTACAGAGATCCCAGCAATGTGGTCGTCATGCCACAAAGAGCGCCTATGGAAATGATGTACTTGGCCCACGGCAGCTGAAGCTGACCAAAAGCCTCTGGCAAGGAGGCGGCGGGATTAATTTCGCTAATGGGAATCATAAGCGTAAGGGCAGCGCTGACTAGTATATAACCCACGGTGACAACGCAGAGGGACAGCACAGTGGCAATGGGTATGGAGACGGAGGGATTCTTAGCTTCCTCGCCAGATGTGGCAATAGAATCAAAGCCTACAAAGGCGTAGAAACAAGTGGCGGCGCCTGCAATGACACCGCCGACGCCATATGGCAAAAATCCACCTTGAGCTTCGGACCAGTTATTGATGTCGGCATACCAAAAGCCCACGCTAATGACCACCAGCATGACGCCAATGTTAACTAGGGTAAGAATACTGTTAAATACGGCCGTAGCCTTGACTCCGCTGCCCAATGCAGCTGCATAGACGATGCAGACCAAAAATGCCAGCACATCCGGATAATGAGCAAGGCCAGGCTCCTGTATGTCGCCCATCAACGCGAGCGTAGTGTTGGCTATCCAGCCGCCCAGCATAGAGTCCACATAGCCGCTCCAAGCGCGTGCCACGGAGGCAGCACCTAGCATATGCTCCAGCAGTATGTTCCATCCAATGACAAATGCCCAAAACTCACCAATCGATATGTAGGTATACACATAGGCTGATCCAGCTTTCGGCACGCGTGTTCCAAACTCCGCATAGCAGAGCGCCGCCAGCATGGAAACGAAACCCGCGAGCACAAACGACAAAATGATGCCTGGTCCGGCCATCTCCTTGGCCACCGTGCCAGTTAAAACGTAAATGCCGGCACCAACCATGTGACCAATGCCTAGATATGACAAATTACAGTTGGGAGCTCACTTTTTATATGATTTGCCTTACCCAGCAGTGCTATGTCAAAGGTGTTTAAGCAACGCTTGAGCGGTGTCTCCATCACATCAGCGGGCACCGGCTTGGTGCGATTCATTTTGGTGCATAGTCCAGACAAAATATGTCCCAAGATGGCGCGCCTGGAGCTCGGCATGTTGCTTCCTGTATATCCTTGATGTCTACGAAACAAAAATCCTTCACTTTTGCTGAACACACTGACCAAACATATGCCACATAAGCCGCAGCTTCGTTACAGTCTTTTGCCAATTCAATTTTATGGAATTTTCAATATTTATGTAAGTATTTATGTTTTCGTTATTATTTTATATGTATTCGGTTAAACATTAGTTATTTTGTGTGCAATTTTGCGCTTCTTTGTTGCGTTACACTTGTTGTACATTAACAGCTGTGTGCCGTTATTGATTTTTCTTTAGCGCCACCGTTACCGCACTTTGCCCTTTGGCTTTTAGCGTATGAGGTAACTTTCTAGGCGTTGGTAACTCTGGCCAACAAAAAATTAGTTGACTGCTAAAAGCTCTTTAATTGCTCATTCTTCATCAAGTTGTGTTAATTAAAAGGCATTTAACTTTTCAAAACATTTAATTTAGCTGATTGCGTTTCAAAATCAAGTAGTTGGCAATTATTCTTCGTTAGCAATTAAAGACTTGAAAAATATTTGATGTTAAGCGCATATAATTTTAATAGAATTACATTTTTGAAATATTTGTAATAAATCTTTTAAGTACTTCTAATAACCTTTTAAAAACATCTGTCTAATAATTACAATTGACATTTTAAAAATATTAAGTGATCGATTAGTTATTTATTGTTTTCGGGTTGCATTTACAAAGTTATTAGTATGAATGTATATTCAATTGGCTTGCTTAATAAAATATTTTACCAATATAAAAAAAATTGCTTTATATTCAAGCAAGTTAATATAATTCATATACGCAATTAGAATTTCGCACATTTTAATCCTAATCCACTTTCTGAAGCTGAAACCTGCACTTCCAGTTATTTATTCAGTACACGAGGCGAAATTATTTTTGGCTTTAAATATTTAAATACATTTTTTTATGACCGATTAAATGAATGCCTAACATTGAATACATAAATTTAGCATTGATCGGACACACATATTATTATAACAAAGTTTTTGTTTGTTTGCCTAAAAATTTCATTAAATACCAAAGTGTGCAAAAAATCATGACAAACAATAATTAGGAATGTATTTGTTAATATAATTGTATGTTTATTTATATGCGCATTTATGTATGTCCATACAGGTAAATCTTTAGCATGCATAGATGTAGGTAGGTAGGTTCAGTTACTGCAACGGTTACACATGTTTTTGCCGCCAACACATACACACATGCATACACAGCCATAGACCAACACATATACATAGATGTTTATAGAGGCATAAAGGCGCATCAATCGCCAATTACCATGACCGCTTGACGTCTGCGCCAGCGCTAGCGCCAACGCCTGCGTCCGATTCTGCGTCTGTCAACTGCACAAAGCGGACGCTGGGCAACCGAAAAGCTATCATCATCATAAGCAATAATACCTGTTCGGGATGATCGGTCCACAATGACTATTCGTACACATATGTACTTGGACGTAGTTGCATGACCAGCTTGGCCGGCTCGACTCAAAAGCTGGCCACGATTTTAGTTACAACAATGACGGATTTTGGCATTTCGGCCCTAAAATACATACACACATACTGAGGTGTTAGCCGCTTGCCGTTGCGGATCTTGCAGCTGAAGTTGTCGCCGTTGTCGTGGTCGTCGCGTCGCATCGTCACCGCCACAGCGTTGGGACCGGGTCAAGATGAAGAAGATGCTCAGCCAACTGCGTTTGCCTCACGCGACTCTATCGCGCTGCAAAACAAATGAATAAGAAACTAAATGAAAACTTACAGTGTCGAAGATTTAATACACTGATAATGTCTTGAGAATTAATTGGCACCTCATTAAATTAAAAAATTATTTAAATAAAACAAGTTTTAGCCATAATAAATAGAGCTTCGAAAAGTAATCAATCAAAACTTAAAGGTTATAAGGTGGTTGTGCCCCCAGCTCTCTTTATAAGAAAATTACACATGCTCTGCATTTTTCATAATTTTTGTAGCGTATTTTCCCTGCATGCACGAGGTTGGTTTAAAAAGTAATGCATTTTTTTCTTGTTAAATATCATAGGTTTATCCCAAGCGGTGACATAACTCACCAAAAATACCTTTTGACTAAAGATAAAGATTACTATTACTCTCAGATCAAGCCTCGTTAGGTCTTAGCAATAACAAAAAACTATACTTGCATATATGCTTAAAGTAAATAACTCTTTTGTGGCTGTGGCTATTTCGTGCTGCTGTTTTAGCTGCTCTTTTGGCTGCTGTTTTTATTTTAATTTTTTGTTTTTGTATTTCGTTTTTGTTTTTTTTTTTTTTTACTTTTTGCATTGGCTGCGCCTTGCCGATGTTGAAAGCCGTGTTCCAAACGAATTCAGTTAAAACATGCTACGTGTGTCTATATAAACGAAGACGCGTCTGCTCGCTGCTTTAGTGCGATAGCAAACTCCTAAGCAGCCGGCCTTTAAACTAACTCTTTTCTCTCAAGCGCCGACCAACAAACCAACCGTTGTAAGTCTCATCAATCAAGTGACAATTTATTCCAACGGCCCACACGGATTCAAACAATAATATGCCAGTGATAAGTGCAAAGTGCATAATGAACATTGTAATAAAACGCGATGCAATAAAAGTTGGCATTTTGACCCCAATTATTATGCTACTATTGGAAAACAATCAATTGTGTGTGTTTTTTAAATGTGCATTTTTCGGGTGATCAATTGCAATATTAAAATTCATTTATTTATTATTAAACTACACAGTAACTCAATTGCAATTAAAGTCTTATCCGCTTCATAAAATTTTATTAGATCTTATTAAATGTTCATTTTTTGGGTGATTATTACAATTGCAGCATAAAAAATGAATTTGTTTTGTATCAAACTACTTACAATTAGTTAATTATTTTCATTTAAAGTCTTAACCGCTTAATGAAGTCAAAATTATTTGAAATCGTTGAAATCTTATTAGTTCCAAGAAACATAAATATTTGCATATAAAAAGCATTTGATGCCCAGACTTAAGCTTGTAAGCTTATTTTTCCATTCAAACGGCAAAGTTTAAAAACCTCATCTAGTGGGTGATTAAATGTTGCAATGTTGATCAATATTTATTATAGATGCAAATGAAGTGTCCCACTTTTGTTGTCCTTGACTTCAAGCGAAAGAAGAAAGATAAATAATGTAACGGCATGTGTCTCTTGTTTGCAATAAATGAAAAGCCAATACAATTTAATTAATATACATACATGTGATGTAAAGATATAAAGCATAAACAATGACTATAAAAACCTACATTCACCTCTGAAATAACCAACAAGCTAATGCAAATACATTTAGCTAAAGTTGCTTATTATTATTTCATCTATTATGTGTCTTAATAGCTTTAGATAGACATTTGCTTGCCACTGCGTGTGCATAGATTAGCCATAAAGGAAAATAAAACAAACCAAACAAAATGCAAAAAGCAAAAGTAAAAAATTCGCACTAATTTGACGCAGGCAATCAATTCCATAAAAATTAATAACTAATTGCCGGATTCAACTTGACATTAATTTCGATTGAGCTAAATCATATTGCCGACATAGGTCTACCTGTATAAGTATATAATTTATTTGCTTGTTCTGCAGCATTATAATTTCATTGTCCCCCTGTTGAATTTGTTGACCAGAGCACACACACACCCAGTTTACCAGGTTTTAATAATGCACAAATACAAATGCAAACATTGCCGCAAAGGACTAACGTTGCGATTTACAACATACAACAGCAGTTCTGTGGTGTGGCTGTGGCGGTGGCGTCGGCGGCGACAGTGTTAAAGCCTGTTGGGTAATCACCTGTTAGCCATGACGAATACGAATACGAATACAAATATGAATATGAAGCGCCTATGTGTGCGGTGGGCCCAAATGCCAAGAGTTCACGGCAAGATCATCAATGTCCAAGTTATTATTTATTTCATTTTGTAACCAGTCAGTCAATAAAATATTTTCTGCCCAAGCATCTTAGCACAAAGATGCCAACGATCTCTACCTCACAATTAGTTAGGCTATTCGACATATTTCAGTGGTTGTTGAAACAAACTGCACTTACTTTCGTTTTGCATATATTAGCATATTTAATGAAAACAAAAATATCACTTTCATTTGACTTCTATGGCTAATTTATTAATGTTTATCAGCTGGGAATATCTTGTTGTTCTTGTGAGCTTCTTGCTAATATATTATTGCCAAGTAGTATTAATACTTGTTTAAGTTTCAAAAATACAAATAATTATACGATATTGTCGTTTATCAATTTATTGCTTTAAGTCTAAAATATAATATGCGTCAAAGATAAAACAAAAATAATTAACACCGCAACGCTATGGCTATTTTTATTACACACGAAGTTTTAAAAATTATATAAACAATTATATAAAGCGGCAAGCAAAACCAGTCGCTTTTTGAAATATTAATATCTTTAATACTTAATACTTGTCGGTTTTATAAGGAATTCTTCGTTAAACAGACATTAACAACGGAAAAAAGCACGCAATAAATTGCGCATTTATAATTTAAGAAATCAACGAAAACGAAAATAATAATGATTATTTCTGACATTCCAGAATATTCAATGTCATGAACTACGGCGTACAATCAAACTTAACAAACACTTAATTAATGCATAAGCATAAGCAAACTATAGCTTCGGGTCATATCTAAGACAACTAACAATATCTTTGTTGTCAACTTCGTTGATTGTTCAATTTTTTTTAATATACTGTATTGCAAAGGGGTCAGGGACTAGTGCACAGTCAACAGCCAAGTAAATACATATACAAGTAAATTATACAAATATGGCAAAGAAATTTAATTTACATTTTTATTGTATTTTATTTCAATTACAACAGGTTTTTGGACTGAATGACAATCTGCTAAAATGGTCAAAGCTGGCCATATTATATTCTTGACTCAGCTTTTGGTATGCCATTTATAAAAATAGCATTAATTTCAGTAAATATATGATTTTCTGCATTCTAAGGTCATTGCACATGCCATAGACCTGAGCCAATTCGAGGACTATACTGATAATGAGGTTCAACCAATCGAAACGGCTCTGAGCTTTCCCAGAGTATCGAGGAAAGCCTCTTCAGTTGTTGGCCACATTGAGAAAATCGATGTCAAATGTGATGCCGCCAATGGCATGATAGTCGAAGTCGAATTTACTGACCTATTCAATGGCATCATTTACAGTCAAGGTTATTACACCGATCCTAAGTGCAAGTAAGCCAAAAACCATTTAATCTAATTAATGCCTTTGTCTTGGATTTAATAATAAACTTGTATTTCAGATATGTTAATGCCGGTGCTAACCAACGTAATTTTGTATTTAAAGTGCCCTATGAAGGCTGTGGCAGCAAGCCATCTTGCGCACTTTGTGCATCAGTTGATAATATCCTAATCATACAGAATGAAGATAATATTCAAGATGGCTGGGATACAGCTAGGAAAATCACTTGCAGTCGCGGAGATGAGCATGAAAAAACTGTTTATTTCAGACCCTTTGTTGTTGATATGCTGGAGGTAGTATCGGTGGAAACACCAAGTGGACCAGTAGAATGCTGGATGGATATTGGAGTTGGCATCCCTCCGAACATAAAGCCAATCAATTACACTCTCAAGCTAGGCACTGATATTACGTTTACCATAAATGTTAAACAAATGACACAAACTTGGGACATAAATATTCTTCAATGCTATGCTTCGGATGATCCAAACTTTGATGCGTCTACTACAAAAAAGATACAACTTTCTGATAAAAATGGTTGCTCAATAAAGCATAAGCTTTTTGGAGAATGGACAAAGTTTGAGTCAACTCCAACCAAAACAGTTACGTATTACAATACACTTAAAGCTTTCAAGTTTCCAGACCGCTCTCAGGTTTATTTGAAATGTGATATTGAACTATGTAATGGAGCTTGTAAAAGAGATTATATATGTGGAGAATCAATACAAGAGCTATGTTATTCTGGATCAACTGATCCACGTTGTTCCCAAGAGCAAAAAACGTCTAAACCTCCTCGATGCTATCCTGGCTCGTCAGATCCCGATTGCCAGCCTGCAACTTACTTCCCACCAACAACGGTTCGAGCAACAGTAACGACATCACGGCCTGGATGCTTTCCGGGGTCAACTGATCCTCGTTGCCCACAGGAACCGAAAACTACTTCCGCTCCAAGATGTTATCCTGGATCGAGCGACCCGCGTTGTCCACAGGAACCTAGGACGACTACAGGTCGGCCAACAATAGCGACATCTAGACCCAGATGCTTCCCTGGATCATCTGATCCTCGCTGCCCACAAGAGCCAAAAACGACTTCTGCTCCAAGATGTTATCCTGGCTCATCAGATCCCGATTGCCAACCTGCAACTTACCTGCCACCAACTACAGTGCGGCCAATCATATCGACATCCAAGCCTAAATGCTTCCCTGGATCAACTGATCCTCGTTGCCCACAGGAACCGAAAACTACTTCCGCTCCAAGGTGTTATCCTGGATCGAGCGACCCGCGTTGTCAACAGGAACCTAGGACGACTACAGGTCGGCCAACAATAACGACATCAAAGCCCAGATGCTTCCCAGGATCAACTGATCCACGCTGCCCACAAGAGCCAAAAACGACTTCTGCGCCAAGATGTTATCCAGGCTCATCAGATCCTGATTGCAGCTGACAACTTAATTCCACCACTACTGTGCGGCCAAAACACGAAGCTCCAAGCCAAAATGCTTTCCTTTGCACTAATGATCCTCGTTTCCCACAGAGCCGAGACAACTTCCGCTCCAAAGATTGCTATCCTGGATCGAGTGATCCACGTTGTCCAAAGGAACCAAAGACTACTACAGTTCGGACAACGATATCTAGGACCAGATGCTTCCCTGGATCAACTGATCCTCGATGCCCGCAAGAGCCAAAAACAACTTCTGCTCCAAGATGTTATCCTGGCTCGGATGATCCCCGTTGCCCAGCACAGCAAACCACTACATCCTCTTCAAGTTGCTATCCCGGATCAACGAATCCTGAATGCATTAATTGCTACCCTGGATCACCAGATCCTAGATGTCCGAAGATACCAACTACAAGAAAACCAGGCTGTTTTGATGGGTCAACAGATCCAAATTGCCAGCCAGCTACCTACTTGCCACCAATTAAAACAACAAAAATACCGCAAATCGACGCGACAACAAAGAAACCGAATTGCTACCCCGGAGCGACTGACCCTCGTTGCCCACAGGAGCCGAGAACAACTTCCGCTCCAAGGTGTTATCCTGGATCGAGCGACCCGCGTTGTCCACAGGAACCTAGGACGACTACAGGTCGGCCAACAATAACGACATCTAGACCCAGATGCATCCCTGGATCAACTGATCCTCGCTGCCCACAAGAGCCAAAAACGACTTCTGCTCCAAGATGTTATTCTGGCTCATCAGATCCCGATTGCCAACCTGCAACTTACCTGCCACCAACTACAGTGCGGCCAATCATAACGACATCCAAGCCTAGATGCTTCCCTGGATCAACTGATCCTCGTTGCCCACAGGAACCGAAAACTACTTCCGCTCCAAGGTGTTATCCTGGATCGAGCGACCCGCGTTGTCCACAGGAACCTAGGACGACTACAGGTCGGCCAACAATAACGACATCAAAGCCCAGATGCTTCCCAGGATCAACTGATCCACGCTGCCCACAAGAGCCGAAAACGACTTCTGCGCCAAGATGTTATCCAGGCTCATCAGATCCTGATTGCCAGCCTGCAACTTACCTTCCACCCACTACTGTGCGGCCAACAATAACGACATCCAAGCCAAAATGCTTCCCTGGCTCTAATGATCCTCGTTGCCCACAGGAGCCGAGAACAACTTCCGCTCCAAGATGCTATCCTGGATCGAGTGATCCACGTTGTCCAAAGGAACCAAAGACTACTACAGTTCGGCCAACAATAACGACATCTAGGACCAGATGCTTCCCTGGATCAACAGATCCTCGCTGCCCGCAAGAGCCGAAAACAACTTCTGCTCCGAGATGTTATCCTGGCTCGGATGATCCCCGTTGCCCAGCACAGCAAACCACTACATCCTCTCCAAGTTGCTATCCCGGATCAACGAATCCTGAATGTATTAATTGCTACCCTGGATCACCAGATCCTAGATGTCCGAAGATACCAACTACAAGAAAACCAGGCTGTTTTGATGGGTCAGCAGATCCAAATTGCCAGCCAGCTACCTACTTGCCACCAATTAAAACAACAAAAATACCGCAAATCGACGCGACAACAAAGAAACCGAATTGCTACCCCGGAGCGACTGACCCTCGTTGCCCACAGGAGCCGAGAACAACTTCCGCTCCAAGGTGTTATCCTGGATCGAGCGACCCGCGTTGTCCACAGGAACCTAGGACGACTACAGGTCGGCCAACAATAACGACATCAAAGCCCAGATGCTTCCCAGGATCAACTGATCCACGCTGCCCACAAGAGCCGAAAACGACTTCTGCTCCAAGATGTTATCCTGGCTCATCAGATCCCGATTGCCAACCTGCAACTTACCTGCCACCAACTACAGTGCGGCCAATCATAACGACATCCAAGCCTAGATGCTTCCCTGGATCAACTGATCCTCGTTGCCCACAAGAACCGAAAACTACTTCCGCTCCAAGGTGTTATCCTGGATCGAGCGACCCGCGTTGTCCACAGCAACCTAGGACGACTACAGGTCGGCCAACAATAACGACATCTAGACCCAGATGCTTCCCTGGATCAACTGATCCTCGCTGCCCACAAGAGCCGAAAACGACCTCTGCGCCAAGATGTTATCCTGGCTCATCAGATCCCGATTGCAAACCTGCAACTTACCTGCCACCAACTACAGTGCGGCCAATCACAACGACATCCAAGCCTAGATGCCTCCCTGGATCAACTGATCCTCGTTGCCCACAGGAACCAAAAACTACTACCGCTCCAAGATGCTACCCTGGATCGAGCGACCAGCGTTGTCCCCAGGAACCTAAGACTACTACAGTTCGGCCAACAATAACGACATCAAGGCCCAGATGCTTCCCTGGATCAACTGATCCTCGCTGCCCGCAGGAGCCGAAAACAACTTCTGCTCCAAGATGTTATCCTGGCTCGGATGATCCCCGTTGCCCAGCACCGCAAACCACTACATCCTCTCCAAGTTGCTATCCCGGATCAACGAATCCTGAATGCAATAATTGCTTCCCTGGATCACCAGATCCTAGATGTCCGAAGATACCAACTACAAGAAAACCAGGCTGCTTCGATGGCGCAACAGATCCAAATTGCCAGCCAGCTACCTACTTGCCACCAATTAAAACGACAAAAATACCGCAAATCGACGCGACAACAAAGAAACCAAATTGTTACCCCGGAGCGAGTGACCCTCGTTGCCCACAAGAGCCGAGAACAACTTCCGCTCCAAGGTGTTATCCTGGATCGAGCGACCCGCGTTGTCCACAGGAACCTAGGACGACTACAGGTCGGCCAACAATAACGACATCAAAGCCCAGATGCTTCCCAGGATCAACTGATCCACGCTGCCCACAAGAGCCGAAAACGACTTCTGCTCCAAGATGTTATCCTGGCTCATCAGATCCCGATTGCCAACCTGCAACTTACCTGCCACCAACTACAGTGCGGCCAATCATAACGACATCCAAGCCTAGATGCTTCCCTGGATCAACTGATCCTCGTTGCCCACAGGAACCGAAAACTACTTCCGCTCCAAGGTGTTTTTCTGGATCGAGCGACCCACGTTGTCCACAGGAACCTAGGACGACTACAGGTCGGCCAACAATAACGACATCAAAGCCCAGATGCTTCCCAGGATCAACTGATCCACGCTGCCCACAAGAGCCGAAAACGACTTCTGCTCCAAGATGTTATCCTGGCTCATCAGATCCCGATTGCCAACCTGCAACTTACCTGCCACCAACTACAGTGCGGCCAATCATAACGACATCCAAGCCTAGATGCTTCCCTGGATCAACTGATCCTCGTTGCCCACAGGAACCGAAAACTACTTCCGCTCCAAGGTGTTATCCTGGATCGAGCGACCCACGTTGTCCACAGGAACCTAGGACGACTACAGTTCGGCCAACAATAAC
The DNA here is from genome assembly GCF_011750605.1 of Drosophila busckii. NCBI lineage: Eukaryota > Metazoa > Arthropoda > Insecta > Diptera > Drosophilidae > Drosophila > Drosophila busckii. The sequence continues at coordinate 16,039,776 of NC_046606.1, read as the reverse complement.
GACATCTAGACCCAGATGCTTCCCTGGATCAACTGATCCTCGCTGCCCACAAGAGCCGAAAACGACTTCTGCGCCAAGATGTTATCCAGGCTCATCAGATCCCGATTGCCAACCTGCAACTTACCTGCCACCAACTACAGTGCGGCCAATCACAACGACATCCAAGCCTAGATGCTTCCCTGGATCAACTGATCCTCGTTGCCCACAGGAACCAAAAACTACTTCCGCTCCAAAATGCTACCCTGGATCGAGCGACCCGCGTTGTCCACAGCAACCTAAGACTACTACAGTTCGGCCAACAATAACGACATCAAGGCCCAGATGCTTCCCTGGATCAACTGATCCTCGCTGCCCGCAAGAGCCGAAAACAACTTCTGCTCCAAGATGTTATCCTGGCTCGGATGATCCCCGTTGCCCAGCACCGCAAACCACTACATCCTCTCCAAGTTGCTATCCCGGATCAACGAATCCTGAATGCATTAATTGCTTCCCTGGATCACCAGATCCTAGATGTCCGAAGATACCAACTACAAGAAAACCAGGCTGCTTCGATGGCTCAACAGATCCAAATTGCCAGCCAGCAACCTACTTGCCACCAATTAAAACGACAAAAATACCGCAAATCGACGCGACAACAAAGAAACCAAATTGCTACCCCGGAGCGAGTGACCCTCGTTGCCCACAAGAGCCGAGAACAACTTCCGCTCCAAGGTGTTATCCTGGATCGAGCGACCCGCGTTGTCCACAGGAACCTAGGACGACTACAGGTCGGCCAACAATAACGACATCTAGACCCAGATGCATTCCTGGATCAACTGATCCTCGCTGCCCACAAGAGCCAAAAACGACTTCTGCTCCAAGATGTTATTCTGGCTCATCAGATCCCGATTGCCAACCTGCAACTTACCTGCCACCAACTACAGTGCGGCCAATCATAACGACATCTAAGCCTAGATGCTTCCCCGGATCAACTGATCCTCGTTGCCCACAGGAACCGAAAACTACTTCTTCTCCAAAATGTTATGTTGGTTCATCTGATCCGCGTTGTCCACAAAGTCTAACAACTTCTGCATCAATACCAGAAACAACGCCAGTATATTGTTACCCAGGATCTGTAGATCCTCGCTGCCCTGATACATATAAGGGTTCAACACCTATTCCGGCTACATATTTACCGCCTCTAAGCAATCCCGGCTATGACAGGACAATTCGAAACGCAAAAAGCCAACTTTTTAATGAGATCAACAAGTTAGCTCACACTGATAACAATGTTTTTGAGCTGGAAGACGATGAAGAAGATGTCTTAAGCAGAAATAAACGCGATGTAGATAGCGTTGATATAAGCCCATTGGGATCTGCGGACCTAAGAGAAGATCTTTTGTCCAGAAAAATAATTAAACGTGAATTCAATGAGAGGCCCCCAGAAAAGGAAGTTATATCGCTTACTCTCGGCATTCGAACTGCGATAACCGTCAATTAAAGAATGCTACCTTTTTGTAAAAAAAAACGTATTACGACTAAAAACATATTTATATATTACTGCAACTATTAAACTTAATATAATATACTCAACTACATGTGGTTGTAGCAGAGCGTATGTAGTACAATAAGAAGGTTGTAACAATTGATCTATGCAATTGATACATTGCAAATTAGTACTTGGGTGCCAGATGAAATATTTAATTGCGTAATTTATCATTTTTTCCAGAATTCTTTATAACTTATTTGAAGAACAATAATTTTTTATTTGGCTTTCGTTCTTTTTTGGCTAAATTGATTTGACAAAATGTATATTATTAAACTAAGCCAAATCAAACATTAAAATATAAAAATAAATTATACTATGTACAACTGTAAGCAAATGCTAATTATTGGACAGTTCCAATGAAACCATATAACCAACCATTTGAGAAGCGAGCTTCTACTGTACTTATGTGAATGCATAATTGTATACTTATAATAAAAGATGTGCTTCTAAAGCTAAAAAAAAAAAATGAACAGAGAGATGTAAACAGCTTTTATTTTAATGTTCATATACTTATATATTTTTTAATTAATCTAAATAAAACAGTAGACAGAAAATTGCGTAGAATATACATCAAGAATGATGAAAGCACTAAAATAACACAACAAACTTAAGGAAGAACATCTTAGGTCTCTGGATAACGGCAATATGAATTACTTTCAATCGCTTCGTGTGGAATCCATTCTTCATATAAAGGCAATCGATTCTTTAAAGCCTCAATTTCACGTAAAATTCTCATGACATTTCCACCAACCAGTTTCTTTATAGCTGCGTTGCCCCACACACGATCGCGCGCCAACTCAGCCAGTAAAAGCGCATAGCTTTTTGGAGCCCCACCCAGGCCAATATGATCCACACCCGCAACCTTTCTTACATAGTTGATCGCCAGTATAGCCTCACGTACACTGATCTGACGTTCACCACAGCGTTCCAAGTTCAGCAAGATAACCCCACCATTTTCAGGCAACAAACTAATAAGCATATAAAAAGCTTTTTGTTAGTAAATGAAAGTTTCATTAATTTTAAATAAAAATAAAACTACGAAACATACCTGAGTACATGATCTGGAATTGAGGCTACATTTGAACTGTTGCATAGGGATAGCGGTGCAGCATTCATGAGCAATACAGGCGCCTTGGCTGTGCGTAAGGCAATAACCATTGCCGATTCACTGAGCTGTGAAATCTCCACCAACATGCCCAAGCGATTCATCTCAAACAGCATAGTCTTGCCAAAATCATTGAGTGAATTGGTTACATTTTCCTCCACCAGATATTCACGTCTACGTATGGCAGCAGCAGCCCAAGGTGTGGTGCATTCCAAGCTAGTCACAGAGACGAAACGAGCACCCAGCAAATAGATGGAGCGAAGTACGGCTAGACTGGTGCCCAGTGCATGACCGCCGCCAATGCCCATAAGTACAGCGACCTCGCCTCTAATGTGTGCTTGTTCCATCTCATCAGCCGACTCGACAATGTGCATCGATGTGGTAGCAGCTGTAATACGCTTGGCCTGGTCGATGCCTTCGAGTGCCAGCTGCACTGCATCCAAAAACTGCGCGCCACAATTCACCGTAATCGGCCAGAGCACGGCGCCAATGTGATTTTGGCGTATTTCTGCCATGCCACTACTGTTCAGCTTTATATCACTTGGCGGCTTCCAAGAACCCTCAATAAGCGGCGACTCTGTCAGCAAGCGTCTAATGAATGCCAATCGAGCCTCCAGCAGCGATGAAGCACGCAACTGCAGTGCCAAAGGGATTCCGCCTGCCATAGCAATACATACTAAAACCAGGCATACGCCAATAATAATTTTGCGCCCACGTGAACGTCCTGGGCGCTCGGCAGAAGACTCGCTGCAACTGTCTTTCTTGCAGTTGTAGGCTGGAATGCCACCATTTGAGCAACGCAATTTCTCACTACCGCCGCCAAACTTGGTTATCTCAGCTGGCAGCTCGATATCTGCGATCTCTGTGAACACAAAGCACTGCTGCTTGCAATGCGGCTGGTGTTGATGCAGCGGATGCACCTCCATAAAATCGCGATTTGGCACAGAGTTCATTGCATTATCTATAAATTTTACGCGATGTCCACTATCAACTAATTCACTAATTAAATCCAGTTTTAATGCAAAATTCCCAAGCGACTCAGTGCAAGAATTTCACCTTATTGATTTTACGCTAACTCTCGCAAATGTCCTGCGCACTGCACGTCCTTAAATATTCCGTCAAATGTCTGGCAGCTCTGCTGAGTCAGTTGAAGTAAGAAACCGTTTCTTATTTATATCTTAAAATATTTATTGTTTATAATTAAGGTTATATAAATTAATCGTTTTCAAATATTTTACTTTCAAAATTCACAACTTAAAATATTTATTTACCTATTCTGTCGTTTTAAAAATACTTCAAATACTTCATACAAATATTTAAGAAATACGTACAAGCTTGTTGATGTATTTTATCCGCAAAAATTTCAATTTACATCTATAGCTTCTTGTGCGTCGCTAGCACAATTCCCATTAGTGTGTGTGGCGGCAATGTTTCAAGAACACAAAACAGTTGAATCTGATTGGTAATGCAGTTAGTGGCCAGAGCTATCTGCACGGCTTGAGCAAAGCGTTCCATGCACTTTATATAAGCTTCATCCTCTTCTGGAGCCACTTTCGCCTCAGTGAGGCGTGAGCAATATTTTCTCAATGATGTTACAATTTCCATCAGATCCTGAGAGTGCAAGGGAGTGGATTCACCGCTGTTAACCAAGTGTAGTAGCGTTTGTAATAATGATAAATGCAGCTGACTATATGTTGGTCGATTTGAGACCAACGGTGCTAGAACCACCCAGCGTAACAGGCCAGCTAATGGCGTAGCAAATGGCATCGCAATGGCACCAGCTGGTAACACAAGCGGTTGTTGCGGGGCTTGACATAACAATGGATTTTCTGTAGTCCACTCTGTTATTGCATCCAATAACGCGTCGGGTGGAGGAGTTAAGACACCTGCACGCTTCTCGTTCATGTAAAGATCCGCAACGGCAACCATAAAATTGGCCGCAAAGTGTGGACCAACCATAGGCAGTTGTTTTAATTGTTCTGGAGTTTTGCGGGAAAAGGCAATAAAATCGCTAACTATATTCTGTGCAACCTCCAGACTTGGAGGTGTCTTGCAACCAACTTGTTGCATCCATGTGCCAGCTGAAGAAAGCAGTGGAGCAACAGATCCAGACACAGCTGTGCTGATCAGCCTACAAAGCAGTCTGGAGCGTTGGGGTGTTAAATGGCTGCCAAAAAGTGATAAGAATATAGCATTCCTTGTGGCATCTCGGCCGGGTCGCGAAAAGTACTCAATTAGCGCCAATATCAGCTGGAACTCTTGATATATATTCATCTGACTTATCACAGCCAAAGGCTGCATTTTCCGCCCTTCCCCATCCTTGCAGCGCTCGAGAAAAATAAACTCGGAAATCATCTGCATGACCAAGTTCTGTTTATTTCGGCTTGCAATTAAGCCCTCTAAAAAAGAAATAATAAATACACGGTCTGTACAGCGAGCCGACGAATTTTTACAAACCTAAACGGGAAAGCGCTTCTACTGCACATTTCGGATATTCCAGCTTCCTGAGACTCACTTTTCCATCAGCCAAGGTAGTCATATTTTACAAAATATGCGTAAAATCCTCAAAGCAAAATATTTTCCGACGGCGTGAATTTCTTCTTCTTCCAACTTTGCAAAACAGCTGACCGAGTTTTTGATTCTAATGTATATCGATAATTATCAAGTATAAAGTATTCCCGGCACATTCAAAAATGTTTACATTGACTAACGACAGAAAGAAACTTTATTTATTTCATGTTATTAGCCAATGTAATAACTTAATTCTCAATTATTGTGTAAATTTATATACGCTATCTTTATTGCATGTATTGATTATGAAATAAAATTTGGGGTATAAGCCCCGGTTGTTTCAATTAAAGTAATTTAATTAAACTTTGTTAACATCAATGTGTGAATGTCTGAACAAAAGACGGTTAAATATGAGTGAACGCTGCAAGGTTCTTAATTGAAAGAAGTAACTAAATATTTTCGCTTAAAGTAAATTAGAACATTTTTTAACGAGTATCAGCATAATCGGTTGACTAAAACTGTACGCTTGTAAGTGTTAAATGTCGAATTGTCAAAAAAGCCAGACAAAATAATAAAAATGGCAAAATAAGTATGTATGTACGATACGTCAAATTAGTTTGGCATTACCTAGACAATTGATTAAAACTTAAAGCCAATATACAATACATATGAATGAATATATTTTTGTATGCATATTTAGAACTTTAAAAAAATACTATTACTTGAAAAGTGATGAACAATATTCATAGTTACTCGAATCAAGTGTTTGTGTCCGATTACATGTGAGACAAAGTCAATGTACTTATGTAAGTTAATGCTAATTGTAAGTCATGCTGCTCATACACATTGTATTGTAATGGCAGTCCAGTGTTTTCGCCGCCGCTGCAACAAATATATTCAGTTTGCAGAAACAGGCGCACCACATTTAGATCGACATTGGGAGTTTCACTTACAGCTAATTCAGAATCATTCATGTGGATTTAACACACCAGTGAGGGTCACAAACACGCACGTGAATATGAAAGGACAAAAAAATGATTTGACATCAAAAGGCTATCGGACAAAAAGTCCAGCTCGACGAGCTTTAAAATCGTGTAGTGGCAAAACTACTATTGCATATGCATATCCTACAATTATCAAGTATCAATATTTTGAGCTTACGCTTTTGCCATTAAAATTTGAATTTAGTTTCGAATAAAAAAAAACGCAATCGTTTGAATTGTGAACCAAGTCGCAAGTGGCAACCCTTAAGTGCATCAAATTCACCACACAATGAAAATTGGGTTAAGCGGTCAGTGGATTTAGGTCATGTTCCAAGAGGACGATGACGAGCTGGAGGAGCAGTCGTCGCTTTCTGTCGTTGCGCTGCTACCCGTGGGCTTTGGGCCCCAGATGCGCACGGTGGCGTCGTCGCTTGCGCTGGCAAGTAGGGACGGATATACTGGATTCCAGGACACACAGTTAACCGTCTTGGTGTGACCAGCTAACTTGGCCAAGGGCTCCTCTCGCTTCAGATGCCAAATATACACAACCTTGTCTTCGCTGCCACTAGCCACAAAGCTCTCGTTGACGCCGCCAAAGCAAGAGTGTATAGCGAAATTGCTCTGGCGTATGCCCTGGAAGCGACGCACCAAACACTTGTCCTCAATGTCCCACAGATGCAGTCCTTGGTTAGAGACATTCAACAAAGCCAAGCGATCCGCTGAGTTAATGCTAAATGTCATAATTGGATGCGGCTCACGCAGTATATCAAAGTCCGAACGCGGGTTGTCAAAGTTGTAGCTGAAAGAAGGAAAGGTTAAGACCTGTGTAGTTAAAAGTTCAACCCTCTACTTACCCTCTGATGCGATAGTGATTATCGGCAGCTAATATTGTTTTGTTGTCCGCCCTAAAGGCAACGCTGTTGACACGCACCCCCTCCCAGGAGTCAACGAGAGTGCCGTTCAGATCACACAAATAGAGCTGACCTTTTTGGCCTCCGCAGACAAAATGATTGCCATCGCGACTGAAGGCACCGCAGGCCAAACTATCTTCTAATGATTGCGAGAACTTGACGATGAGCTTGCCGTCGTCCACGTTCCAAATGTAAAGTTCATGCGAGTCCTCAGTGCCACCCACTAGAATGAGCTTGGAGTCCGGACTCCAGCTAACGAAACTAACGTTCAGCTGTGACTGGCCCTCAAGCACACGCCGATGCTTCAGTGTCAGCTTGTATGGATCTACATCCCAGATGATCACAGTAGAGTCTTTGCTGCCCGTGGCCAACTTAAGGCCGTCGGGCGAGAACTTACAGAACCAGACCTCATCGCAGTGTTCGGTCAGCACTTGTATTGTCTGCATGGGAAAGCCGTCAGTGGTACAGCAGTGATCTGTCAGCAGGGAAACATTCTGCAGATTTGTCTCCCAGGCCATATCGTGGCAGGGGCAGTTCTGGCTTTGCAGCTCCACTGCTTGTTGGAGAAGTGTACGCAGGCGACGTGGCGACATCATGACCGACGGCGGCATAAACGTCTGCAAACGTTCCATAACATGCGCGCGCGAAGTTATGCCCTTGCCCTCCCACTTGGCGCGCTGATATAGATCGTGGTTAGTAGAACACATCATATATGAGGACAACTGATGAACACGCGATATGTTATGCTGCAGTGGCGTCAATTCACTGCGGAGCACATGGAGTGCATCTAGTGGATTGCCATCATCCAAATGCTCCAAGTACTTTTGCTCTAGCAGTATAAATTTCATTTCGGTTATGGTTGACGATTTGCCATTGTCAATCAATGCTTCCAAATCCTATATTAAAATAAAATATTCTATAAATTATGTTTTGTAACAGCAGTGCACTCACCTTGAGATCACCATCTGCCTTGACCCAGTCGCCCACCAGCACGTGCTCCCTGAACTTTGTGGCTGATGGATGCTCCAAATAACAATTGGATTCACCCATGAGCGTCTTTACCGACTTCTCCAAGCCCACGTCGTGCAGATATTGGCCAATCAGACGTATTATCTCTTGATTTGATTTGTCCAAGTGTATGCCACTATAACTGCTGTTACTCTCGCGATTGTTCTCGCCATCCACAGCGCAAATGTTGTTGCTGCCATTGTTATTGCCTGCAAATCCATTTTGTTTGACATCGTGACCATTTGTAGTATTATTGCTATGGCTGCTGGATGACTGAGCTGTCTCATCTCCAGTTGGCCCAGCTGCAGAGCTAGCACTTCCTGCCTCGTTAGCTACATTATCATTGCTTGTCGGTGGCATCTCTACAGTTGAACTGCCTGCGCCTGCTGCTGCGCCAGTTGCGGCTGCTGTATTCTGCATATTCATAACAGGATCAGGGCAATTGTTGCTACTACTTTTACTATTGCTACAGTCCTTTCTGGACGAGTTCTGTTGCTGATTGTTGCTTGCGTCTAAGGTTCGTTTTCTTCTTCTTTCTTCAGTTGTGGTTAAGGACAGCTGCTGAGCTGCTCTGGATGTAGATGCTGCGTTGGTATCGACCGAATCTGAAACTGTTGAGGATCCTCCTGAGCGACGTCCCTTTTTGCGCGGCGGCTGGTCCCCGGCTGAGGCACCAGTTGCAGCAGCCTTTTTGTTCTTTCTATCAATTTTGAGTACTTTTTGTGAACCACACGGCAACAAGCAGCCACTCTTCTCTATTCTTCGTCAACACCGACACAATACCTATCCGTTGGATTTTGTTTATATCAAACGCCCGCCACTCCAACAGTAGTATACAGCGATAGGTAGCCTTGATAACAGCTAACTCCTCTCCGACGCCAATATATGACTAAGAAAATATAAACGACGTAAATTAAAAACAATTTTGGACTGAACACAATGATAAATATAGCAAGATCGCATTTTACGCACTTAACAAAATTGTATCTTTATATGTATGCTCATACATGTGCAAAGTGTTTATAATATTACATTATTATATTTTTGCATTATGAACGATTGATTTTATTGATAAAACATTCAGTCAATGGAACCTAAGGGCATTGGGTTGCAATTTGCGATTATTTTCGTTATTTGCATGTTAATGCATGAAGACCAAAGTATATAGGTGCATACATATGTATGTATATTGTCATTATATACTGATAAACTTCCTGTAATCTGCATTTCAGTAGACTCGTGTCAAGTTTTAATTTTCAAGTGTTTGCTCTATTTCCACATTATAATTTTTAAATGTGCTTTACAAGCCCCTTAGTCCTAATGGGAAAGCCTCTATTATAATAAAAATACAATGTAATGTACCATTTCCCATATTTACTTATACACACACAAGTGTGCGTGTCTACATACACAGCTTTATAGATGTATGCATGTAGAAAATGCATTTCCTATAATACAGGTTCAGCTACAAAAACAAGAAAAACAAAGAAGAAACAAAACTGCTACTAATACACTCGCACTTTTTTGTGGCACTTTCTATGGTCGTGGCATAAAGAAAGCATAGAAATACATAAGCCATGTAAAACCAACATATTCTAGGCCATTGAAAACGCAAGCACTAGCGTCAAAAGCTAATAATTAAAAGATTGATTACTCTTCAATGTTAACTCTTTGTAACACGCACATACACACACACACACCCACAAGCTCTTTCATCACTTGCATACATATACTTATTACACACATGCACGTACATAAATACAACAAACTGCATATGTATACAGCTTATCTTTTTTTATTTCTGCATTTCTTGCTTAACGTTCTTCGCTTATACATTAGTATGTACTTAATTCGTGTATTTAGACGCTGACGTTCTTATTTTACATTAGTGATATTATTATCTACGTTTTAATGCACTTTCAATTAATAACACAATGATAAAACAAAAACTGTCATCGAAAACTGTTATCGACAAACCACCACAAACACGACTATTCTGTACAATCAAGTCCCAACAGGGTTGGAGAACAAAAATATTTAGCTAGATACTTCTGAGCAAACTTTATAGAACGGAAAGATATAAATTTTTAAATTGTATGCAAGCGTATTATTTTTGAATTTTTTTTTTTGCTCACGCACTAGCTATGAGAATTAACAGCAAATTTTACACATATAACAAACAATTTATTATCTAAGATTAGGTATTTTACTTCTTACGATTTGCTAAGATACTCGTAATGAAAAATTCTCCAGCTTTGTAGGAGCTTCGAACTAGTGGCCCACTAGCAGTATACAGAAAACCAAGCTCATTACCCCGATTCTCCCAGTGCTTAAACTTCTCGGGTGTCACATACTCAATAACTTTAAGATGCTTCTTAGTGGGCTGCATATACTGGCCAAGAGTAAGGCACTCTACACCAGCTTTTCTAAGGTCCAACATGGTTTGTTCAACTTCTTCATCAGTTTCACCTAATCCCAACATTATGGAGCTCTTTGTGATGAGATTAGGATTAACACGCTTCGCCTCCTCCAACACCGTTAGTGTTTGCCTATAGTGAGCACGGCGATCCCTCACATATGGTGTTAGCTTTTCTACAGTTTCAATATTGTGCGCATAAACATCGAGACCACTATTAGCAATAGTTTTAACACACTCTAAGTTCCCACGAAAATCTGGCACTAAACACTCGACAAATATGTTTGAGTTACTGAAAAGGAAGCAAGATTAATCCAAATTTTATTACTGTGACGCCATCTTCCTTACCGTGCCTTTATCTCACGGACGGTCTCTGCAATGTGCTTGGAGCCACCATCTGGTAAATCTATAAAAGGCAATTTTATAAAATAACAAACTGGTTAAATATTAAGGCAACATACCATCGCGATCCACAGACGTCAACACTATATAATCTAAGCCCCAGGACGAAATTGCCTTTGCGGTATTAACAGGTTCATTAACATCAAGCGGTGGTGGAGCACGCGCTGTTTTAACTGAGCAAAAACGACAGCCGCGAGTACAAGTGTCTCCCATGAGCTGTTATCAAAATAAAAACTTAAACTTAGCTCTAAGCTTATCAGCAGGCAGGTTAAAGGGGATTTTACCATAATTGTTGCTGTTTGAGTGCCATGCTCGCCACCACCCCAGCACTCGCCGATATTGGGACATCTTGCCTCCTCGCACACAGTCGACAGTTTAAGATCTCGTAGCTGCGACTTTATCTTAGCATAATTCTTGCCCATAGGTATTGTAGTCTTTAGCCAAGGTGGAAGACGCAATTGTTCGGTTTCTCCCTTAGCACGACGCAACTTGCCATCGTAATCTTCCCATTCATCTTTAACATTCTCCGGATTTTGTACAAAATCTTGAAAATTTGGCCCCTTTGATAGTCGTTCACGAATCTCTTCAAGTTTTTCCGTGCGCGTCGATGCTGCACGCTACAAAATAAGTCCTTATACATCAACGTAATAAAAAATGTAACTCCAAATTTGGGTAAAGCTTACCACAATGATAGCACGTTGAGTATCTAAGGGAAGCTTAAGATTTCGCAGCATTGTTCTAACTGGAAAACTTAACAAGAGCTTATCAATTGTTTATTAATGCTTATGAAATACAAGACCAGCTGTTTAGCAATCGATGACTTTTCATGCCATCACCGATACATATTGTGCCTATCGATTAGAGTTATAACAAGTTTGTAGTTTTTAAATGTATAGCAAAGAACTCAACTACTGTAAATAGTCAAAATTCTTTATTTATGTATGTAAGTATATACATATGTAAGCACGAAAATACGAAGCAAGTATGTATATATAAATGTGTATAAATGTTTTCATGATATTGCTTATGTTATACAATTATAGTTAAAATAGACAAAAGAAACCAATGAAAATAAAAAGATATCGGCGATATAACTCAAAAAAGTTTTTGGACGGAGAATATGTGTTGCATGTTGACATTTGGGGAAACTGCATACTCTTTGCAAATGCCAACTCTTAGCTCCATTAATTTTAGAAGCTTTCAGAAGCAATCATATAACATACATGTACATAATTGTTACTGTTGTGCGATACTTTAGTGCCTCTGTCAGACTGAAGTTTATATAAATGGCAGCTGGCCTAAATCTAGTGGAAATGTATCAAAACAATAATTTAACTAAGTGAATATTTTAAAAAGGTTAGCATAAACTTAATCTTAGGGTTGAAAATAAAAGCTTAACAGTAAGCATTGATATCGTTGCATTTCGGTGTCGTTTGGCTTCTTTATGCCTAATTGGTGATTGAATGTTTTTCATCCAGTCCTAGAAACGATCCTTTGAAGTTGCGCTATATTCTAGCTCATTCAAGTTTTGTATTTCCTGCAGCTCCTGAAACTTTTCGTGATCACGAATATGTGCATAGTTAGCAGAAAGACACATCAGATAATGTACAAGGCTAAGTATGACCAAAAGCGTAGATAGTGTGGCCAAAATAAACATGACCTCTGCGTTCTCAACACCATCCTTGCAGAATGCTTTTTGCTCATATTTTTCACAAACTTTCATATCCTCAAGCTTGGTGTTTGGTGGAAACATGAAATCTGTAAATATGTTTTAGATAGAAAAGTAAAATAGGAATGTTGTATATAACTTACGGAATTGAGTCAAGTCAATGCAACTTTGGGACTGCTCTACGCTCGAGCACATATTCCAGAACATGGTATATATAAATGTTACAATAACGAGGAAGCATAGAATAAGTGTCCACACAAAGTTTAGCAAATAAGTAATGCCCATAAGAACTGCACAAGAGATGCGTCCACCTACACGGGAGCGCCATGCCCGATAAACCTTATAGCGTGTAGCTCCAGTGGCCAAAAAGCCCACAAATAGAATCATAAACCCAAGAGCTGCCATACCAGCGGCAATTATGACAAATATCATCTGAACTGCTTCAATCCTGTATAAGAAATTGAAAATAAAGTATGTGATTTTAAAGGCTTTTGATTAGACATACCATATAAGACGCAGGTGAAACACTTGATCCATCATTATAACCGTGAGAGAGGCGCCTCTGTACATGGTACCACAGAATATTCCCACACCCAGCAGACACATAAGTGTTGCTATTAGCGTTGCGTAGGGAATACGCGCCATACATGATTGACAACAGTCCGCTAAAACAATAATAATCAATCAATGAAAATATATAACAATTTTTTTCAAATTCTCCGCAAAGTTTTGACTATGAATTTTGCATTACAAGAGGCGAAGGTGAATTACATATACATTATTACATATACATATGTATGTTCATTGTACATAACTATGCTCAAAGATAAGACAAGCAAAATTAACTGTGATTATCGTATCCGTATGAGAGTGTGTGTGAACAAAATATGAAGCAATTGTGCAGCAAACAATTATACAGTATGTGCTGTTCTCCATTTTTTCACATCGTCGTCCTACCTTCACCACCGCGTTCTGTGTACCTGTCCAAGGAGTGCTCCGATTGGTAAGCACTATGACGTCGATTATGGTACGGATTATTGTTGTAGGCGCGTGTTAGCACACCTCCGTCATCTTCGAAATTCGTTTCAAGCAGTATTTCCTCTCGTGGATCTCGGGCGCGCTCCCGATTATAGTTATTGCCTTTCCCAGGCATTTTGTCTATTAGATCGAGGGCTTGTTCTTTGGATAATAAAATATGTATTTTCTTTTTAATATTTTCTTTTTCTATAAATACTAAAAATTTTAAGCTCTTGACGCGCGTGAACTCAACACAAAAGTGAATCACTCATGTATATAGAAGCCACTCTCTTAATGCTCCAACTTGTCAGTGTGCTTGTATGTATCTAGTGAACTCTTCTCGCTCAAAAAATTATCGTTTGTTGTTGGTGAGAGGTGATGAGGTGCGGATAAAATTGAAAGCCAGTTTGTTTGCTTACGAGAACTAAGAACAGAGAACACAGAGAGCAAGCCCGAGCTTATCTTGCACACGCCTTATCAATGTGTGTGTCTCTCTTTTGTCTCTCAATATTTCAGTGAGAGCATTTGGATAGCTGCTCTTTTGATTTTAAAATAAGCTGACTGCAGTCAATTTAAGTTGTTAATTGTGAAGGGTCATCCATTTGTAAGCTACTACAATTAGGTTCGGGTCGCAATCAACGGTCAAATACTTATAAATATGTAATTCCGCACTGATCATAATTTATGCAAAAGTACAAGTAGATTATTTATTATATATATAAAAATGCTTATATGCATGCAATAAATTGTTTAATTTTAAGCAAACATTTAGTTTATGTTTATATATATGTAGTTTAATAAACAACTTAACATTTTATCCCAAAAAAATATATTTAACACTTACGCATTTTGTTTTTTCAATCTTTGGTTGCAAATGTCGATAGAGAAAATCATATAAATAGCGTTACAGCTTTGTTACAGTTACTATGTTTACATGTGGCTGAACATACTATTAAGTATCTAGTACGTGTGTATGTAAACTCAAACCAGTTTTAAGCTTATGGGACAGACAATCGAATAGCAAATTCACACCAGCCAAAAGTTAAAATATATGTTTTTCTTTGTGCGTAGCAACTTATATTTGATAAATGACTAAACTTGCGTGCTGTTATAACTTTACTTCACAACTCATTGAATTCTTGTACTTTAAAGCTCGCGAATAAAATCAAACAAACCAAAATCAAACTGTTTTGAGCTGAGAAATACACAAACTTATTATGTATATGTGTGTTAGAGATGGCATCGTGCAGAGACAGCTTTATGTTTTATATCGATATGTTGCTGCAAGAGTATCGATGCTTTAATTTAGTACAAAATACTCGAAATTTGTTTTGGTACAATATCAAAACACGAACGAAGCTAGGATTTAATTTAAAGGTGCAACGATTTACCAACAATCAAAGGTTGCTCTGTAAAGGATGTGTTGTACATCAGCAACTAAAGGTTTTGCTCTTCATCAACAACCAAAGAATATGTTGTAATTTGGCTTTCGTAAAATTGTTATACGTAGCAAACACTTTCAAATCAGAAATGTAGCAAAACAATTGCCCATTTGGTTAAAATTTCCAAAAGTAGAGCTTTCAATCTGTGAACTTAGCGAAATCAAAAGGGATTGAGAAATTGACAAAAAATTATTGCTGAGACGTTTCCAATTTGTTTTTCTAGCACATGATTTATTTTTATAAAATTGTATACGTTTAATAATTAATATTACAAGTACATTACATACATAATTAATTAATATCAAATATGCATTAAGATTTAGTTTATTAATTAACTTCACAATATGTATTTCTCGTTTATATATTTATTCTTTACTGCTCTGCATTTCTTGTTATTTTAATATAATTATTTATACGCTTTTTCTACTCACGCAATTATTACATTACATTATTATAATCCATGTATTTATTATTGACATTGAGTCTGAATGTGTGTGTAGTATATATGTGGATGTGTGTGTGTGAATCTGTAAGTGCGAGCTTGGTTAGAAGCACCCGCAACTATGAATAATGTAATATTTGTGCGTCTTAACTGCGTGTCCCGCAACTGAGCTTCGAGCCTTGTCTTGGATTGTGCAAAACTAAGTGAAAGGAATTTTGAATCGAAACATTCAGTCAGAATACATTAGATGAGCAAACAACAGCAAACAAAAAATAATATAATTTATTGTAATCGATACAATTTATTTTAATTTATACGAATGGGAAACAACCATTGACTGCGACCGCGAATTTTAAATCACAAATTATATACTTTAACGAAAATTGCATGAAGCGCTGAGCAGTAAATAAAATAGAGTTTCGATCATCATTAGGGCAGAGCAGAGCAGGAGGGGATCGGTCGGGTGGGCTTACTGACTTGTAGTTGGTATTCAAACTGCATACATAATACTCTCGTTAAATTTTGTAATGAATATTGTAAATTATGCATATTCCATATTCCATATTATTATTATATTTATTGAACTTGCATAATCAGAGAAGTTTTGCTTGCTGTTGTCTTGTTTATTACATTGCTGTCTGCTATTCGTCTTGTTGGGATACTTAACAAGAGTTAAGATAACTACTACCACATACATTATCATAATTATTACCACCATGCCGCATCAGTGCCACACGCACATTGCCACGTCAAAGCAGACTGCATCTTGATAACCAACTGTCCTTTGTTCGACTCTCCGTTAATTTCAGCTGATGTCCACCCTTGGGTGGATTGTTCGCCTCCTGAAACGCACATCGTCATTAAAAAACTTCACACAATTAATCAATTAATATTTTACCATGCGCTTTTCTGTTTTCGCTTTGATATCACTGGCAAGGGTGAGGAAGGCCTCTTCCACATTGATGCTGGCTTTGGCTGACGTTTCCATAAATTTGATGCCATATTCAATTGCCAACTGCTCTCCGCGCTCCTTTGAAACCTAAAATAATACAGTTTTGTTAAATAGCCCTTGCGTGTGGATAATACCTAATATGCAATTGATATTTAAATTTAATCACGGCATGCATCAGGAAGCTTATAAATTATATGTTACTCTACTGATCTTTTGATCTTATAGATTGCTTAACTTTAGAATTACCATTTTAAATAAAGTTTGAATGCTTACCTGTCGCTTATCATTCAGTTCACATTTGTTGCCCAGCAGCATTTTCTCCACATCGGCGGCAGCATTCTCTTCAATATTTCGTATCCAATTTTTAATATTTTCAAACGATTTCTCCTGCGTTATATCATAGACCAGCATAATGCCCATAGCACCTCTGTAATATGCCGTGGTGATTGTTCGAAAACGTTCCTGGCCGGCAGTATCCCTAAAATAAATCAGAGTTCAAATATAATATAAATATAAATCATAATATTAATGCGATTTTCAAAACTTACCATATTTGCAGCTTAATTTTCTTGTTATCCAACTCAATTGTTCTAATTTTAAAATCAATGCCTGCAAATAGATGCAAAAGAGAGGCATGTATAAGTATGTATGTGAAAAACAATAAAAGTAACTAAGACAACCTCAAGAACAATCTTGCGGTTAATCTTATAAAACAGCTCACAGTCTCAAGTGGGAAAGATAGAGGACGGAGCAGAAAATACGCAATTGATAGAACAATTTGTTGCCGTTAAGTAAATAACCCAAATTTGAATTAGTGCATGCAAATGTGCCAAATTCAAAAATAGACAAACTGCCGAGCTCGTGGTGCTCTATATAGTATGTATGTACATCAGTATACATATATGTACATATGTGTCTGTCTGTTTGTTTTCATATACAAAACAAAGTTGTGTCAATGCTACGGATGGGACAATGCATTGAGATTCTGCAACAAAATACTTTCCCCAATCTCAGCTTACAGTTAAAACAATCAGCTTTCTTTTATCAACATCTTTGTATGGTCACTTCCTTTCTTGCTGTTTTCCCCCCACTAGAACATTTTCCCTTTCAGCTGCGTCCTCGTCTGCAGAGCAACTACTACGATAGTTATGATGAATGCCAAGAGAAAGAGAGAACTTCAAGTGAGTCATGATGTGCGGGTGTGTGACGCTGCTCACAGCTGAGCCAAGAAGCGAGATTGAGAGCATACAAAGTATTCGTATGCGTGTGCGTGTATGCGATACCAGTGGCGCGGCGTCATAATTAATTAAAAATTTGTACAGAACGCGAGCGACAAAGCAAGGGAGAAAGAGAGAGAAATTGTTGTTGATTGCTGTCGACTGTAGCTGTGACTGATGCTGATGATGTATGCACTTTGAAATGTTTGGCCGAGGGCTTGTTGTTGTTTCTGCTATTGATCGCCTGCTGATTTGCGTAGCTCGACAAGGATAATGCGCAACTCACCTATTGTGGATATAAATGTTGTATTGAACGCATCTTCTGAGAAACGAAACAATATGCAAGTCTTGCCAACACCAGAGTCGCCGATCAACAATAGTTTGAACAGATAATCGTACGTTTTGGCCATTGTATTTTGTTGTTTTTTAGTGTTAAATCACAGTTGTGCTTCAGCTTGTGCCAGAATATTTGTTAAACAAAAAATGATTTCCCCGCAGCTCTCTCTAACCGCGGCGGTTGTTTCCTTCTTTTGGCGTTATCTTCCACGTCGATAACTGCTGCGCTGCTTCGTTTGTATGGCGATGGCGGTGGTTCTCGATTAATATTACACACTACACACTTATGTTAATGCCTAATGTCGGTGATTAAGTTACTGCGGGTATCACTCTTTATATATAAATGAGAGTACATAAGTTTGGGCTATTGGATTTTGTATAAAAAATTCATAGACGTAACCACACACACAGTCACAGACACAAACATTTACACGCAAGCTTTTTTCTTGAGCTCTCTTGCTTTAGCTCTGGTTGTCTTTTGTATGTGTCGATTTTGAGTCTGTCAAAAAAATGGCGACGTAGTTTAAATCACTTTCAATTGTTACAGAAGCTAGCCGCGCGTTGATGTTCACGTTGTGTACGTTGTGCACTTGCACTTTTGTGTTGTGTTGTTGTTGACTACACGTAAAAATTACGCTTAATTATTGCTTTCTAATTACGCCCGTAGTACATTTTCTCGATTTTCGATATACTTGTTGCAGTATTGTAAAATGAGGCTAGTCATAATATTAATGGCCTTAGGTGCGCGAAAACGTTGTCTGAAAACTATCGCACAGCTGTTGAATTCTCAAGAAACAGCTGGCAATAAAAAGCGCCAATTTCAAACGACATGTTTTGCAAATTTTTGTCTAGTAAATTCTACTGAATTATTCTATGGAGAGGGACAATCTTTAAAATACATTTGCAAGTTTACAATTGAAATTGAAATTCACTGGGAGGCATCCAATGATCAGAGTATCGATACTTGTCATATATTCATTAAATTGTCCAGCACTTCTTAGTTACTTGCGTACGCATCCCTGGCATCATTTGTCTGCTTAAGCAACACTGACAGAAACTAACTAGCCAACAGATGTTTTAAAAGTAAAAAGCAATGAAAGTGTGACAAAAAAACAAAGCTTATTTAAAAATAAATTATATAAAACTTGCTTTTGCATACATATATGACTCTGTGTCTGTGATTTATACTCAAGGCCCGCCAACGGCAACAAATAGTTTAAACAAATGTGAGAAGTGAAGTCACAAGACGATTATGGGTACGAAGGAATCCAAACATGCATGCATCAGTTACGAGGATGCAGTCAAACGTGGTAAGTAGAACCGTTGACTGACAATAAGCTTAGATTCAAATCTAAATTGGGTCATACACACTATTGACAGGATCTAGATGAAGAATACAACAACAGTATTATAGGCTCCAAATGCACCAACACAGGTGTAATTTGCGCTTTATCGATTCTGTTGTTGTTTTCTATTTTAATTCCTACATTCTTATGATGTTATTTTTTAAGTTTATAAGAGTTGATACTTTACATTTTAGACATATTAAATAAGTTTGCTTTCTTTGTGTGCGAGTGTTTGCAAATTTCAATGGTGTGTTTGAGTATTAGTATTTGCGTCGTCGCCACCGTGACGTCACAATAGAAAAGCACAGCTATTTAATTTGTGGTGGGTTGGCCTTAGGGGAGCGGGAGCAAGTGGTCAGCGCTCAGACACAAAGCAACTGCAAAACACATGCAATTGCAGAGAAAAAAGTTAATAGCTGCAGTAGTAGTAGTCATAGTTATTGTTTCTCATGTGCTTTCAATGACGCCTGTGTTGACTTTGTTGTTGCTGCTGTTTGTTTTGTGTGCCGTTTGATTTGTTGCTGTATATTGGTTCTGTACTCTTTTTGTTTATGATCGACTCACATTGCTGTCGGTATTGTTGTTCTTTTTTTATGGACCACAAAGCTAAAGAAAACGAATGTTGCTGATAACACATACTATGCATAGCATGTATGAGAGTACTTGTTTAAGTAGTTGTGTGAATGTCTACACACCTGCTTACCACAAGCAGCGCCAGAACTCCCCCCCTAGCCCACACATCAATGTCAAATGCAAATGCACGAAAATTCTGTCAATCCAGCAGTTAAAACAATAACAAACAAATCTCAGCAATGAAATTCCATTGTTATTTTCATTTTGTTGTCGCGTGACGTCGCATAATGTAAATAATAATAATATTTCTTTGCCAACGCAATCGCAATTAATCTGCCTTGCCTTTTCACACTCAATTTGTGATTAAAAATCGCTGTTATGCTTAACCTGGAGCTGGAAATGCGGCCGGCACACATGAACCCCACAACAGCGCCATTAAACAGATTGATTTTATTCTGACTTTTAATTGATTACGCGTGTAATGCGAAAAAAAAAAAAAAACCCATACATACATACAAGTGTCTGTGAGATTGGCAATTGCACTGGTGATTTTTCGTCAAATGAGTCAGCAACATTCAAATTATTTAACTCACACTTACATATCTACTGAACAATATTTTTTGCAGTGTAGCTGTTAGCTAAAATATGAATTGGCAGCAGATTAAATTAAAAGTATAAATATAAATGTAATCTAGAGCGGCACTCCAAAGATTATAATACGACTTACATAATATGCAGAGCGTAACTGAATCCATGTCAAGTTTATTTGCTAAAAATACTTAAAAAATTGATCTTTAACAGTTAGCGATGTGGAGCTGCGGCGCCTCAAAGATGCTTTCAAAAAGTCGGCCGGCGTGGGCCGTCTCTATCTCAGTCGCAATGCATTCCAGCAGGATGTGCTCTGCGAGGGTGTGCCGCCTAAAATAACGGATATGCTCTATGCCGCCTGTGGTGGCACCCAGCGCGGTATCTCCTTCAAGGATCTGCTATGTGGCTTAGTGCTCATTACACGCGGAACACAGGAAGAGAAAACCAAGTAAGTAGTTAACAAAGCCTTGAGTTAATATTTTTATGCATCGTTTGACTATTTTTTATAGATTTCTCTGGAACTTGTACTGCAATGATGCGGGCACCTATATTAATAAATCGGACTATGTGCGCAATGTGAACTTGGCACCCTTCGAAAGCGTCTCGCTCTTTGCCCAAAGCGAACGCGCCAATTTCGAGCAGTTTCAGGACTGGGTAACTAAACATCGCAATGCCACTGTGCTGTCCAATTGGCTGCTAGCTGACAATTGTGTCAGCCTCACCTCGGAGCTGGAGACACCCACCTTCTATCAAAGTCTAGCCGGTGTTACACATCTAGAGGAAAAGGTTATTCCATAGTATTGGTTGTCGTGTGTGGAGATTAGGGGTGGGTGTTGACGCTTGAGTTGCTTTTAAGACGTTGTTTTAGGCTCCTGTTCTGCGTAACGTCGCGACTGAATTAGATGTACGCTTGCTTAAATGTTTACTCTTTCAACAGGACATTGGCGATTTAGAGAAGGAGTTCTGGCGTCTGAAAAACACCTCGCAGAATGGCCAAATCGATTTACAGTTTCTGGGTCCTCTTATAAGCCCGCCCATACCAAAAAATGCGCTCGCCGGTCTCTTCAATGCCTTTGATGAGAATCGCGATGGCCACATCGACTTCAAGGAACTTTGCTGCGGCGTCAGCGCTGCCTGTCGTGGACCCGGAGTAGAACGCACGCGCTGTAAGTTGCGACACAAAAAAAAAATAAAAAAACATCTCTGCTTAACTAAATTGGTTCTTTTTGAAAAGTTTGCTTTAAGATTTTCGATGTGGACCGTGATGGGGTGCTGAGCCATGAGGAGACCTTACAGATGATTAATGTGTTACTGTTTGTGGCCAAAGAGAATCGCGATACGCAACAATATAGAGAACTAACCAAGCAGCATGTCATCAGCGATTTGCTGGAGTTTGCGCAGCGGAAGAGCTGCGATGGTTTGCCCAGCGCCTTGACGCGCGATAATGTCTCACTGACGGCGGAGGACTTCATGCTTTGGAATGTGCAGTGCAGCTTGCGCTTGATGCAACCGTTGCTGGACCTCATCTTTGAGCTGTGTCACATTGTCTTTGGTCTATGGCCGCAATGCAAGCACATGGAGTACGATATTGTGCGTGGTTGGCTGCAGCGTGAGGAACGACGTCCGTACCGCGTTGGACAATTCTGGTATCTTATTTCACGCGACTGGTGGCTCAACTGGATGCAGTACACCCAGCACACGGCGCATACCTGTGAGTACTGTAAACGCACTGCGAGTCAACGCAGCGCTGTGGATGAGGCGCTTGTCTGCGACGAAAGTTTCAATACACACAGTCTGGAGCAGCATGATAGCTACTCCCTGGGCTCGGCTTCAAACTCTGGCAGCAGTGGCATATCCGCTGGCCGTCATTGCGGGCAGCTGCGTCCTGGACCCATAGACAATAGCAATCTGATAACCGTCAATACGCAACGAAATATACGCACGCTGACTGGTGAGGGGGGCCACTTGAAACGTGACACGCCGCTCGTGCAGAGTCACGACTTTGAACTGGTGCCCAAGTCGCTGTGGAAAGCGCTTAATCGTTGGTACGGCGACAATCTTCCGCTGCCACGTCAGGTAAGAGGCCTTAGCCACAGCACATAGCGCCAGCCCAGCATTAAAGTTGCTCCATGTACTTTGCAGGTGATACAACCGCCCAACTCGGAGGTCGAACTGGAGCTCTATCCACTATATCTGCGCATACTGCTGCACCAAGCGCAGACAACATCCAACGCTGCAGGCGGCAGCAATCAGTTCAACAGCTGGAGCTCCACAGGAAGCGGTGGATACGGTGTGCTGGCCTCTGGTGGCGGCTATGCGGCCATTGCTGCTAGCAGTGTGCTGCAGCCACCAAAGCGTTACCTGGCCTACACTGCGGCCTTTAGTCGACTGGCCACGGTGCGTCAGGTGGGCGAGTTTCTGTGCGAGCAGTTGCGTCTGAAGCCGGAAGATATTAGACTGTGGCATGTGCCATCGTCAAGTGCCACGCTGGATAACAGTGCCATATTGCTGGAGGAGGATGCCATGTGCCTGAAAGAGCTGTTGATACGCGACAACGATCAGCTGCTGCTGGAGATACGGAACAAGGATCTCACCTGGCCCGAAGAGCTTGGCTCGTTGGCCAGCGCTCAAAGCGGTCAAGTGGGCGCCAACAGCAACGATCGACGACGTCTAACGCGCAGCTCCATTATGTCCGTGCATGCACCTGGTGCTACGGGTCTGCACAATCTGGGAAACACCTGCTTCATGAATGCCGCACTCCAGGTGCTCTTCAATACGCAGCCCCTGGCGCAGTATTTCCATCGTCAGATGCATCGCTTTGAGCTGAACACGGCCAACAAACTTGGCACGCGCGGTCAGCTGGCCATGCGCTATGCTGAGCTGCTCAAGGAGATCTGGACGGCCACAACGCGCTCCGTGGCGCCGCTCAAGCTCCGCTTCTGTGTCAACAAGCATGCACCGCAGTTTGCCGGTGGTGGACAGCATGACTCGCAGGAGCTGCTGGAGTGGCTGCTGGACGCGCTGCATGAAGACCTCAATCGCGTTACAGAGAAGCCCTACAGCGAGCTAAAGGACTCGAATGGGCGACCCGATAAGATAGTAGCCGCCGAGGCCTGGTCACAACATCATGCACGCAATCAGTCCATCATTATAGATCTATTCTATGGCCAGCTGAAGTCCAAGGTGAGCTGTCTGGCCTGCGGTCACGAGTCTGTTCGCTTTGATCCCTTCAGCCTGCTCAGCTTGCCGCTGCCCGTGGAGAACTATGTGTACCTGGAGGTGTTAGGTAAGTAGCTGTACCCATTTGTAGACAACTTCAACTGACTTATACCCTTTTTATACTGGCAGTAATCCTCTTGGATGGCAGCGTGCCCATCAAATATGGTCTGCGTTTGAACTCGGAGTGCAAGTATACGGATCTTAAGCATAAGCTGGCCACACTTTGCGGACTGCAGCCGAGCTTAATGCTTATCTGCGAGCTGTGGAACTCACAGATACGCCAGGTGCTGGCCGATGATGAGAAGCTGCGCACCCAAAGCGCCAAAGAGCTCCATGTCTATCAGTTGCCGGAGCAAAGTGGCGCACGCACGCGTTCGAACTCAGCGTTGAGCATGCACATTGAGCAGGGGCTCAAGGACATACAGCGCAGCTCTGGTACGACTTCCATCTCCTAGAAGTGAACTTCTTTGTTAATCTGTTTTTACCTTTAGCCTTGATAACGGCACAGGATTCGCTCTCATCGCTGAGCACGCTGCAGACTTCCAATCGCACCGCGAGCTTATCGCGTGCGCTCTGCAATGGCCATTTGAGCGATGGCCAGGATGTTGAAGCCGAGTTGACCAAGTACAATAGCCAGGGACAGGGTCAAGTGCACGAATTGCCGACAGATGATGCCGGAAAGGTAAGCCGGTGCTTTGGAAAGAGAGAGTGCATGCCCCACAGTCTTTTTTGCTTCAAGGTATGGCTTCTAATCTATATTAACATACACGTATTTAATATCCTAGATATTCTATCCTCTGGGTCTCATTTTGAGCTCGCAAATAAATCTTTACGAAAAATTCCATTTCATTTGTCTAGGATAAACTCGCTCCAGCGATGACCCTCCCGTAACTAAAGCATAAAAAGCCAAAAAAGAAAAGTAAAAGTACAAAGAAAATTTTGCACAAGTTGCAGAGAATTCCGCCCTCGTCTGAAATCTAAATATTAAATACCGTTATGTTAAATAAACAGTTGCCGTTTCCATTCAAATTTGTTTTGGTTTGTGGGCCACAGTTGCCATCGTTACACCCTACACACCAACGCCCCTTTGGTCACGCCCCACGCCCTCCTAACTTGTTATTGTTCCAAGTATTATTTCGTAATCGCACAACTGTTGAAAATGGCATCGCTCTCTTGTAATTTATTGTAATTTCTCTTAATACTAATACACGTATTTATTAATAATTCAAATTCCTTTTGTAAATTAAATTGCTTTTCAAAACTTAGACTCACGCATTTGCTGCTAAACATTGTACTTATAGCTCTTATATTGTTTATTATTGTTGCTCCCATAACGAGTGTATATTTTTCGTTTTGAACATCCCTCTATCTCTATATCTCTCGTCTCCTCTCATCTAATGTATAAAGTAGTCCTTGGTATAACTTGGCAGTTCAGCTGTATTTGTATATATGGGTGATTCATGGTATAACAGACACTATTCTATGCTTATAGCTTTAAGATCGAACTATGTCCGTCTTTAATCAAAATTAATAAATTTCCAAATACTTCTTATTATTACATGTATATATAGCTTGAATCACTCTCAACTCGTACAGCTTGTAATTGCTTTAAAGTTTTCATTCTCACGGCCAACACCCCCACAATGTTTATTCAATTAACAAGTTTATTAATTTAGTTACTCCATAGCTAATTCTGAACACCCGCAATAATTTCAAGTGTACGATTTTTGTAGTATTTGAGCGTTTATCCTAGTTTTTTAATTACTAAAGTTGCCTATTTGCGAGTAGTTACGTTAATTTTCAAAGCTTTCAAACACCCACACACACACACACTCTTAACTACACATACATTCATAGCTATGTACAGACTTATTTACTAATGTCTATTTGATTCGGCGCAGGAGTCTTTAATACTAAGCTGCAGTCCGGAGAACAATTTCATGGACGATTCAGCTAAGCAGAAGCGCATTTCCTCTACCAAACTGCTGCATACGGAGAGCAACACCAGCTCCGCCTCGTACACAAATCACTCTGGCGAGAACTCCATGGAGAGTTCGCTGACCGAGCCCATGCCAGTGGCAGAGTTGGCTGGCGAGGAAGGCGTCTGTTATAGCCAAACTAATAAACACTCCAGTGGCCTGAGCAGCGCACTCACATTGGGCGCACATAGTCTGGAGCGTCAGGCGACCATCGATAACGATGACAATGTGGTGGAAGAGCTGGCGGCTGAGGGCGAGGAGGAAGAAGAGGGCGAAGAGCCAGATCAGCAGATAACCACATCGCAGCCAGAGAGCACGAGCGGTAATCAAACCAGCAGCGGCGTCTACTCCCGTCGCTCCTCACAGCCCTACAAGGTGGGCAAATACCTGGTGGCCGTGCATCGCAAGATCACCAGGCACGATAGCTATTTCCTCTCCTACCACAAAACGCGGCCCAGTCTGTTTGGTGTGCCATTGCTTATTCCCAACTCTGAGGGTGGCACCCACAAGGATTTGTACTGTGCCGTCTGGCTGCAGGTCAGTCGGCTGCTGAGTCCGCTGCCCGCAACCACCGAACAAGCCAATCATGCTGCCGACTGGTGAGACTTCTTCTCTTCAAATAATCCATAACACCAACTCACTTTGCTTTCTCTGTTTTCTTTGTGCAGCGATGACAGTCTGGGATATGATTTTCCTTTTACATTGCGCGCCGTCAAGGCGGACGGTCTCACCTGCGCCATTTGCCCCTGGTCAAGTTTCTGCCGCGGCTGCGAAATACGCTGCAACAATGACTACGTGCTGCAAGGCGCGCTGCCACCGATCAATGCAGCTACAAGTGAGTTGCGAGCAACTTGATGCCTTGATCTCAATACAAAACTGTCTTTTGCTTTCAGCGCCACAAATGAGCGTCAAATGTCCCTCGTTGCCAAATCTGGAGGCGAAGCGTGCACCAGAGTACACCGCATCGCTATCGTATACGCCAACCACCAAATATTTTGAAGACTTTACCATTGCCATCGATTGGGATCCAACAGCATTGCATTTACGCTACCAAAGCACCTTGGAGCGTGTAAGTTAGCTTCGGAGCAGTTGATGCCATCAAGTATTTTCATGGTTTACTATTTCAGCTTTGGGTGGATCATGATACAATTGCCATATGCCGGCGTGAGCAAGTGGAGCCCGTCGATTTGAATCATTGCCTGCGCGCCTTTACCTCCGAGGAGAAGCTGGAGCAGTGGTATCACTGCAGTCACTGCAAGGGCAAAAAACCAGCCACCAAAAAGCTACAAATCTGGAAGCTGCCACCCATTTTGGTGCGTTGTATGCCTCAAACTTGAATAGTTGAACTACCTTAAACATTTGTTTGCTTTGCTTGACAGATTGTGCACTTGAAGCGCTTCAATTGTGTCAATGGCAAGTGGGTCAAGTCACAAAAGGTGGTGCATTTTCCCTTTGACGATTTCGATCCCACGCCGTACTTGGCATCTGTGCCACAGGAGACTATTTTGAGGCACAAAGAGCTGCTGGAGCTGCAACGCTTGCCATGCAGCACTAGCGCCAGTGATGTGGTCAACGAGCTGGATGAAGTCGATGCCAGTGACAAGACGCCTGCAGAGGCGAACGAGCAGCTGACTGTCGCTCTGCAGCAGGAAACACCGCAAGTCGCTGTCGCACCCGCTAGCAATGCCCTGCGGCAATGCAAATCGAGCAATGCGGCCAAGCGACAACGTCTGATATCCACCAGTCTTACCAAAACGCCAATTGTGGATGGCGAGTTTGAGGATTATCATCAGCATAAGCTCAAAGATGATACCGATGAGTTTGATCCCAAATACAAACTATACGCTGTGGTGGTGAGTATCTCACTCGATCAGCTCCAGCGGCAGTTTCCAGTACTAATCCTCTTTCTTTATGCGCAGTCCCACTCTGGCATGCTCAATGGTGGTCACTATATATCCTATGCATCAAACACAACTGGCTCCTGGTATTGTTACAACGACAGCTCGTGTCGCGAAATATCACAAAAGCCCAACATTGATCCCAGCGCTGCCTATCTGCTGTTCTATGAGCGTCAGGGCCTGGACTATGAGCCCTATCTGCCCAACATTGAGGGACGTGCGTTGCCAAATGCTTCCACCATGCAGCTGGAAGTCGACGAAACGGAGGGTGAACTTAAAAAGATGTGCACTATATCTTGAATGCATTAACTTGGGAATCAAAGGCTATGATCGAGGGCTTCACTTCAATCGCTTACTTATATTTGTGTGCATGTGTGTGTGTGTGTGTGTGTGTATGTGTGTGAGAGAAGAGTACGAGTGTGGAATATGTTTATTATGATTATTTTTTGTTCTGTTATTTACTATTTTAAGCTAATTTGCTGTTCTAGTTATTTAAGTTGCATACAACGTTTTAGTTTAAGTTTGCGGGCATTGTTATAAGCATTCGCACATCAGCGTGGCAATGTGATTTTTTGTTTTATATACAACTACATTTATATAATATGCTTAACAAATATGAACATTGTTTCTGTGTAATTCCAAACCATAGCTCAATCAGCTTGTTTGTTAAATTTGTTTTCTCTTTTTTTTTTGCTTTTTATATATATATATACATAATCTACTTATAGCAATAGCTTGTATAAATTTAGCTCATGTTTTGTTTGTTGTAATCTGTATTAGGCCGATAAAGCCCGCTTGTAATTATGTTTATATATTATGTGCAGATTCAGTTTATTTTGTAATATTTGTAAATAACTGCAATTAGCTTGATATTAATTTAGCAATATTCATATGGAAGGGTTTTTGAACGAATTTCTAAAAATACTTGCACGCCTTATTAAGTTGGCAATATATAGATGAGGCACCGAATCGGTTCTGAAAATAAGTATTGCGCCTGTCAAATGACTTCATTATGTATTTTATATTTACAAATTATATATATATTATACAGATATATACATAAAAACTTAATTAATTTATACACTATAAATAAAAGAAAGTTATCAATAAAATGGAAACCTATCGCTTGAAATGAAAATAAATTCGATTTTTTTTATTCGAATCTAAACTCTATACGTTGTAGCTTAACTAGCAAATCAATTTAATGGTGAAACTAAAATTTAATTGGGCATCACCAAACAGAAACAGATAAGGTGCTGGCAAGTATTTTTGTCAGCCATATACCAGGCGATCAGAAGTTAACAGCAAGAAAACAAGAGAGAGTGCGAGTGGGATGCAGGATGAGCAAATACGAATTCAAGTTTAGTTTGCTCTCTGATAATTACTCTCTTCTCTAATGCTGCTGTTTGTTCCAATGTAAATAAAGATAAAGAAAACGCACTTTCAACTGTTCTTTTGCAATGGAATAGAATTATACTGTATTTTGTATTTGTATTTGTATTCGTATCTCTAGTATATGAATATGAATACGCTGCAGTTTTCGAGGTACGCAACTTCAATGTGCACTTTAAAATTATATGGTGCACTTGAAATTGCGTGCTTGATTGCATTTTCGATAAGCATTATAATCATAAATTGTCATTAGCTGAGGGTAAAATGTTTAATTTGAGAACGGTTAATAGTAATTTCATTGCAAATGATTATTTATGATAAATAGAATTATATATGCGTATTGGTTAATGCATGTGGTTGCTGCTGCGGCTGCTGCTGTTAATGCTTAAATTCTTAGCTCATTATGTAATTAATTTCCATGGAATTTGTATTCGCTTAGGAGCCAGCATTGTTGGACAACTGCCCGGGCACCGAGAACTGTGGCCTAAAGTTGGCGAAATTGCCTGCGGGTCCGGCCGTAAAGGCTGGCAGGCTAGTGCCCTGGAAACCATCCGGGAACTGAGCCATCAGTTGGGCTGCAAATTTTAATAGAATACAATTAGTATATTGCAATTAAGTTTTGTTATTTTTGTAGCTTACCCGCATTGGAGGCATTGCCAGCGGTTGCTGCCAGGCGCGACAGTATGGAGCGCTCCGACATTTGCAGGCGCTGCGCCACGGGCGGAATGCGAGCCAGCGTGGCGGGCAAGCGTGAGACATCGCTCTTCATATCGGACAGCAGCTCCTCCAGCTGATTGAGCACTTTGTGCAGCACTGCATTTGCTGGCTTATTGCCCGCCAGCGACTCCTTGCTCAGATGCTGGTGCGACTCGGCGAGGCACTCGACCTCGGCAAAGCGCGCATTCAGCGACATGGCCGGATGGCTGGGATCCTGTGCGAGATTCAAGAATGCGGCGCGACGCAGCTGCTCCTCAATGACCAGCGCCTGCTCCAGAAGTTTAAAGCGACGAGCCAAAAACTTGTTCTTGATCTCCAAAAAGTTACCCTTGCCTACATCCATTTTGAAGGGCTCATTGATGATGGCAAAGCGTATATCGTTCTGTATATCCTGCCAGCGTCCATAGCCATGTGTCACAATGCCCGCCAGTAGCCAATAGTCATGGCGGCGATGCCAGATCTCGTACTCGCGTCCAGGCACAGCTGCCTTCTCCTCATTGAGCCAGAGCGTGTGCAGCTCGGTGAAGCCGCCATCGGCAATGTTGAACATGAACTTGCGCTTAAGCACCTCGAGACTGTCCTCCACGCCCTTGGTGGTCGCTGTGGCTGTGGTAGCATTCTTCTGATCCTTAGGTGAATTGGCATTGGCGCTGGCATTGGCATTAACGCCAGCGGTGGGCTTCTCTAGCTCACCATCCTCCTTGACAATCATAACATCGTCATCATCATCATCAATAATGTTGGTGGTGGTGGTAGCGGTGGTGGTGGTGGTGGTGCTGCTGCTGCTGGTGGAAGGCTTCTCCTCACTTGCCTTGTCCTTCTCCTCGCCCTCGCTGCTGCTCTTGGGCTCCTCCTTGAGCTGTTCCTTAACAGGCGATGGTTTATCCTCTTTCTCTTTGCCGGCCTCTTCTTTGGGCTCCACCTTGGTGGGCTCTGTCTTTACAGTGGCATCAGTGGTCTTGGCATCACCCGACTCCTCGCTCAGTTCCTCCTTGACGGGCGCCTCGGCTGCCTTGCTCTCTCCTTCAGCCTCCGGTTCCGACTTAACCTCTTGCTTCTCGGGAGTGCTCTTCTCCAGCGTCGCCTTGTCCTCGCTCTTCTCCGAGGCAGGCGCTGGACTGGGCGCTGCACTAGTAGCAGGCGTGGCGCTATTGCTGGTGGTGGCGCTCTCTGCCGGCGCCTTTGCTGCAACGCCACCATCCGCTGGTTCCACCTTGGCAACGACGCCAGCGACGCCCGCACGCACTGGCTCGCAAGGCTTGAGTATGAGCTCGGGCATGCTGTAGTAACCATTGATGTGCTCAAACTCCTGCACCTTTTTGCGAATGAGCGACATGACGCCAATGCGCGTGAGCACATGCTGCCGGGAGAGTCCCTCGCGCGGCACACCATCCGCAAAAGTCTCGGCATTGTCGGCGCCGGGCTCGCAGAGATGGCGCATAAAGAGAGAGACGTAGGCCTTGAAGTTGCGCTCGGATTTACCGCGCAGATCACGCACCAGCCACTGCGAATTGAAGGCGTCCTGGGGCGGCATGCCGTAGCGCATGATGGCATTGAGGAAGCTCTTGCGCTGTCGCGCATTGAAGCCCAGCACCTCAATGTTGCCACCGACGCGAGCCAGAAGTGGCGGCAGCGGACGATCGTCGCGACGATCCAGACGACGCTTAGCTTTGCGTTCGCCGTTTTGCTCATCAAAGTCATCGTCGCCACCGTCCTCGTCGCTGCCGGCGGAGTACTCGGAATTGTATTCGCTGCCATTGTCCTGCCAGTTAGAGTCGTCGCGAGTGGTGTCGGCGGCGACAACACCGCCATCCGTATAGTTGACCACCTTGCGCACGCGTTTGCCTTTGCCCAAGGAGCGTCCCACATCCTCCTGGTGCTGTTCGTAGTGATGACGCAGCAGCTTCACCCAGTAGGCGGGATCAGAGTTCTCGGCATCCTGCTTGATGATCTCGGTTTCCTCCTCTTCCTCCTCCTCCTTGGTGGCATAGGAGGCCACCTTGAATGAAGATAGATACTCATTGGCCCAGGATTCCTTCTCCTCAATGCCACGATTGCTGCGATCAAGCAGTTCAGCCACTGCCTTATCGTCATAGTGAATAGCCTCCTCCTTGTCATCCTCCTTGAACAGATCCTCCGTGCCGAAGCGCAATATATCATCCAGCTCCTGCTTGGTAAAGTTGGCGCCCTTGCCTCCCATGCCGGGACGCACCACCAGATGGGTCAACATCATCTTGCGCTTGGCCACCTGCGTCACACGCTCCTCCACTGAATTGCGCGTGACAAAGCGATAGATCATCACCTTGTTGGCCTGGCCAATACGATGGGCACGCGAGAAGGCCTGTATATCATTGTGCGGATTCCAATCCGAGTCATAGATGATGACCGTATCGGCGGTGGCCAGATTAATGCCCAAGCCGCCGGCGCGTGTACTCAGCAAGAAGACGAACTGCTGGGCGCCGGGCGCGTTGAATCTATCGATTGCTTCCTGGCGCACTGTGCCCGTAATGCCGCCATGCCATCAATACGCTCATACTTGTACTGCTCGCCCTCGAGGAAGTCCTCCAGTATGTCCAACATTTTGGTCATTTGGGAGAAGATCAGCACGCGATGATTCTGCGACTTGAGCTGCTTGAGCATCTTGGAGAGCAGCACCAGCTTGCCGGCAGCCTTGGTCAGCGAATTGATCTCATATATGCCGCCAGCGGAGGTCGGTGCCTCCTCAGCCGCCGAGGGAAATAGATACGGATGGTTGCAGCACTTTTTCAAATCCATCATGATGTTAATCAAAGAGCAGGAGCCACCGCCGCTCTTGGAGTTCAGTGCCTCATAGTTCTTGGTCAGGATGAACTTGTAGAACTTCTTCTGCATGGCCGACAGCTCCACACGCACGATGAACTCCGACTTGGAGGGCATGTTCTTGAGCACATCGGTCTTGAGACGACGCAGCATGTGCGGTCCCAGCATTTCATGCAAACGCTTCACTTGCTCCTCCTTGGACACATCCGCGAATTCACCCTGGAACGCGTTCAGATCGTTAAACTTGTCGCGACTGAGGAAATTGAGCAAATGGAACAACTCCTCGAGATTATTCTGCAGCGGTGTGCCGGTCAGGAGCAGCTTATAGGCAATGCTATAGCTGTTGAGTATGCGGAAGAACTTGCTCTGGTTGCTCTTCAGACGATGCGCCTCATCCACCACCAGCACAGCCCAATCAATGCTGCCCAAGCAAGGGGCATCCATCGAGATTAGCTCATAGCTGGTGAGCAGCACATTGAACTTGTATTGCGTGGTTCGGAGTCGTGAGACTTTGGTGCCACGTATGGCGCTCTCATCGAAGGTCAGCTCATTCTCGCGTATGACGGCACGCGAATCCTTGTCGCCAATGTAGGTAATGCAATAAAAGTCTGGCGCCCAGAGCTCAAACTCACGCTCCCAGTTGACCAGGGTGGACAGCGGCACGGCAACGAGGAAGGGACCACGGCAGTGACCCTCCTTGTAAAGAGAATACAAAAAGGTGACCGTTTGTATGGTCTTGCCCAGACCCATTTCATCTGCCAAAATAGTATCGATGCCCTGCCCCCAGCTGTAGCGCAGCCAGTTGATGCCTTCGATCTGATAAGGATGCAGCTGCATGCCAGTGTCATCCAGGAAAGCAGGCTGGCCCTCATATTTCTTTTTGAGATCAGTGGTAGGCTTCTCTGGCGGCGGCGTGTAATGCTTGACGGGACGATCCTCGTCATCCAGTTCCAGTTTCTTATTCTTGCGTCCCTTCTTGTTTTTCTTGCTGCTGGAGCCACGAGTTGTCTCCGAGGTGCAGACTGCGCGCAAGTCCTGATAGTAATCAATGGCCTGGCGTAGACCAGGTATGTCATCGCCCTCCTCTTCCCAGGTGGACTTGTCGTAGGGCAGCTCCCGCCACTTGACCAAATACATCGTGCTGCCATCGCGTGCAGTGCGATGATTGATCACACGCTGGACAATCAGCCATTCGGGCTTGACGCCGTTCTTGTAGAATCGCTCCTCCAGCGCCTCGTCGTCATCGTCCGTGTGCTTCATGCCCACCTTGTCCTTGTGGCGTTGTATGCGCTTAAAGCGCGTGTCCGCCTCATCCAGCGACTCCTCAAACTTGGGAGGCTCCTCCATGTCGTACTTG
Source organism: Drosophila busckii (assembly GCF_011750605.1). NCBI lineage: Eukaryota > Metazoa > Arthropoda > Insecta > Diptera > Drosophilidae > Drosophila > Drosophila busckii. Next base: position 16,005,969 of record NC_046606.1, on the reverse strand, counting down.
CGCTGGAAGGAGCGTATCATCAACGGATGATGCACATCCAGCTGCACCTCAGAGACCCAATCGCAGTGCCAGTAGGACATGTTGTGCCACTTGATGAAATACTCGCGTATGCGATTGCCACCCGATTGCGACTGCTTGGCTCCCTTTGAGGTGGAGGCTTCGCTGCTGCTGGCGCGACGCTGCACTACCCAGCGCCAAGTAATGATCTTCTCGGCCTTGCCGACCAGCGGTGGACAGCTGCAGCGTGGGCAGCGCCAATCGCCGTCGGGTATGGTGTCCAGTGGCGGATTCAAACAGAAAGTGTGATAAGCCGATGGGCAAGAGTCGCAGCAGAGCAGCTCGCCGCCATCCTTGCACACGCGACAAAACTCCTGATGCTCATCATCGTCCTCCTCTTCGGCGGCACCGCCATCGGCCTCGCAATGCGGACACGACCACTTGCCCTCTGGCGGCTCATCCAGCTCTGGTTCCAGGCAAACCAAATGATAGGCGCGTGGACAGGTGTCGCACAGTATAATCTCACCGCCCTGTTGGCACACCTCGCAATAATCCTGATGCTCGTGCTCGCCATCTTCACCCTCTGGGAAGTTCTTGGTTTTCTTTAGCTTGCTCTTCTTCTTGAACTTGTTGCCAATCTTGGTCTTGGCCTTTTTGCGCACCACAGGCGCACCATCCTCCTGTGCGCCAGCACCAGCAGCTGTTGCCTCCGCGACCGGCTTAGACTTCTCCGTTTCCTTTTCATCAGCGCTTTCATCGGACTTTTGCAGCATACGCTCGAATTCCAAATCCGAATCACGCTCAGAAGCACCGCTGGCTTCTGGCTCCTCATCGGAGCTGTCGCGCTTGCGTTTACCAAACTTAATCTTCAGCGTAGGCACCTTGCCAGAGGGACGACGCCCCTTTTTGTTGCTGCTGCGTCCGCTGCGCTTGCGACGTGGCTTCTTCTCCTCCTCTTCCTCTTCACTGCAAAGCATAGAAAAGTTTAACATGTATAAGGCTTTAAAGCTAGCACTGCTTACAGCTTTTCTTCCTCGTCTTCCTCCTCCTCATAGATATCGTCGGGCTTCTCATTGCGCGAGCTGCGTGAGGAGCGTGGCTCATCGGCCTCTGGAGCAGCAGCTGGAGGCTGCTCCTGTTGTATATGGGGATTACTCTCGCAAAACTCACGCCACTTGGCGGCCACCAGCATCATAAGCTTGGGCGCTGCAATCTTGGGATTCTCCTTTTGCAATATGGGACGCACGTGCTGGGTGAACGACTTGTACGTAGTCAAACTTTGCAGATCGTCCTCGCTGTATTCAATCTCTACATCGCATACGCTGAAAGCAGAGCACACGTCCTCCACCGAGGGCATGCCTACAAATTCTTAATTAAATATGGTTTTTTGATGCTATGCATTTAGTGGACCAACCTGAAGATGAAGACTCCTTTTCTCTTTGCGCTTGCTTTTCCTCTTTGCGTTTGCGTCCGCGCTTGGATGAAGTGCTGGGGTATTCCACCTCCTCATCATGCTGCACAAAGTCGCTGTCCTCTTCGCTTTCATTCTTCTTGCGCTTCTTCTTTTTACGCCCCTTCTCCTCGCCCTTCTTGGTTTTGCGCTTCTTGCCCTTCTTCTTCTTGCGATTGTCATCCGGCTCATAATCATCGTCCTCGTCATTCTGCAAAGCATAAGAAATTTAGACAAGTTCTGATCACATTTTAGATTCGTACTTACATTGGGCTTCAATGGCGCATCGGAATCATTGGATAGCTCTGCCACCTGCGCAGTATCCTCTACGGCCTCTTCCTCTTCTATAAAATTGGGTAGAAAAACATAAGTAAAACAGTTATTTTAACTAACGCAAGCTTACACTTGCGCGCTCTTTACCGTGGTTCATGTTCTTCAAGTAAATAAAGACAACAAATCTGGAATGTAACCTTATCAGAGACTGTTCGATACGTAGTTTCGACTATTCGATTGTAGTTTCATTGAATAAATAAATTTCTTGGTGTTGGTTTTTTTTTCGAATTCAATATTTTATTTGATTCTATTTTTCTTTGCTTTTTTTTGTTAAGATTTTTTTCTCAGTTTTTTCTTTTTTTGCTTTTTTGTTTGTCGCCTTAAGAATTACTAGTATATAACAATATCTCATTTTTTTTAAGATTTTCCATTCTGCTGGTTTTGTCAGCGATTTTGCTCTTAAACTTAAAATAATAATAATATAATAATAATAATAATAATAATAAATTTTTTCATGTCTCTTGATCTGTATTTACTCTTTTTTCCTTGCTTACACACAAACATGGTTTTTCTTTTATGTTGGCTTTATCATTAGTAAGTTTCATTCTCGATTGTAGTAAGTTTAGTGTTTTAAGTTGTGAGTGAGTAAGTGTGTGTGTGTGTGTGTGTGTGTGTGTGTGTGTGTGTGTGTGTGTGTGTGTGTGTGTATGCATGTGTCTATGCGTGTATGTGGGCGTGTCATTTATGTATTTATAAAACTAGTAAGTTTCCTTTTCTTTTCCGTATATATTTTTGTATTTTTTTTTCTATATTTTACTTATCAAATGTCATTCTTGTATAATAATATATGTATGTACTATTTGTGTGGTGTATATAAATCGTATGTATCGTTTTTGTTTGTAATTGCTATTAATCAATTTTAAACGCCTGATGCTTATATTTTATATTTAATTTTATTACTTTTTGCAAGTTGATCTCATGTTTCCCCTTGATTTTCCCGTTTTCGTTACGTTACATCTGCTTTTGTACATACTATAATGAAATATGTTTTATAAAAAATATTGCAACGAAATAGCTCGAAAAATGTTGATTCTTGCATTTCTTTCTAATTTTGTTGATTTTTTTTTTTTTTGTTTGTTGTTGTTGATTCCTTATTTGTTTTCGACACTAGAGTTTCAGCAAAATATTTTGATAAATTTCCAAGCGGATATGCTTGACTTTATTAGTTTATTCTTTTAATTAGTATATGTTTTGTTTAAGGAAGCGTTTGTAACATGCTTAAAGTTGTTCTAAAAATTAAAAGCAAACAACTTGAATCTGGCGCATAGCTCTGATATACAACCGCATAATCATATCTATAACTCCTTAAGTTTTAGTTAAGTTTTCTTCTTATTCTTTTTTTTTTGAGCAAAAATTTGTCTAAACACACATAACGTTATTTGAAAGCATTTGTGAAGCAAATAAAATTTTACAAAACGAAACACAATTAAATGTAAACAAATTAGCTAAGTTTATATACGGAATTTGTCATAAACATAATATAAAAAAATTTGCTACACAAGCTGCTTACAAAAAAAAAATAAAAATAATCATAAAAACCACAAAAAATTAAAAACGCCAACAAGCCGTTTTCGAGTTTCAGTCTATTGTTAAAGAGGCACGCCCGCATGCAACACCACAAAAGAAGAAGAACCTATCAATGTGTGTGAGGTGAGCCAAGCTTTGTTGCAACTAAAGCCAAGCAAAGTCTCAGTGTTGGTAAACACTAACTTTTATAAAATGCAACAAATTAGTGTAAGTATAACTGTCTGTCTGTCTGTGTGTATTTGTATGGGACATCAAGAAACAAATTTGTATGGACAGAAAAAAATCAGTTTGTCTAGTACTTGTAAAAAACAATTAATGTATCATATGTGTATATTTAAAAAAAAAATTGTGTTTTTCTTTCTGTATTTTCTTTTTAATAAATGGTAAATATTACACACAAAACATAAAAAAAAATAAAAACAAATCAAACTATTTTTGTTAAATTTTATATACCATTTTTAGCTTAATTGCCTTGCTTTGTTTAAGTCTACAGCTTGCATACAATCTTATATATTTATACAAAATTTTTATTGTTGCTTTTCTAAGCATTATTCAGATTGCATTTTGTTAAATAAAATATAGATATACAATAGGTGTTTAACTGTGTGTTTGAATTTCTCAGTTTTGTTTGCTTGTGTGTGTGTGTGTATTTAACATAATTTCAACTTTAATATTTCTCTGGTTTGGTTTTTTAGTACAAAATTTCTTCTTGTTGCTGGTGTTGTTGTTGTTGTTGGTGTTATTGTTAAATGTTTTTACTAGAATATAGGTGTGTAATATATAAATTTATGCTTAATAGTTTCTCATAAATTTCTTAATATTTTTATTTATTTATATATATATATATTTTTTTGTGTTTTTGCCTTTTTACATTTGATTGCGCAACCGCAACTGCAGTTGTGTTGTTGTTTTCTTTAGGTTCCGAGTGATTGATTGATTAAATTATTAATTAATTAAATAATTCATTGTTTGATTGTTTGATGTATAACATTTCAGTAGCGTTCGTCGTCATCAGTATTGGAGTTGGAATCATCGCAATCTTCATCATCGTCATCATTGGAATCAGAGCTATCTGAACTATCGTCAGAGTCACTCTCATGGCTGCCATTGCTATTATTGCTGTTCTTATTATTGCTGTTGTAATGCTGCTGCTGCTGCTGTTGTTGTTGCTGTATCGTTTCCACTGCATGGTGTTGCTGTTGATGCTGCTGCTGTTGTGGTTGCTGCTGCTGCATCTTGATATTGCTGCTGTTGTCAGGCATCAAACGAGCAGCTGCTGCTGGCTCCACACCCGCAGCCATGGGCATCGCTGTTGCTGTCGCTGCATTGGCACTTATCAGCGTCTTATCATAGTCCATCACAAGCTGCTTGATGTGCGCCAACTTGGCATGCAAATAGTCGAAGCGCTGCTTATCCTCGTGTATGCTACGATCGCTATTGATGCGCTCATACTCGCTGACAATTTGTCGCTTGATCTGATCGTAGTCACCGCCGCCGCGACGTTGGGCGCCTTCCAAGCGCTTGGACAGATCCTGGAAGCGCTTGCGCACACCCTCAACGCTGGTTAACAGCTTGCGGTACTCATCATAGTCGCTCTCAAATTCAGTCTTGTAGCGTCTTCGCACCTCCAGTGTGCGTATGGGCGCATAATTGCTAAAATCGTAACGTGGTGCGGCATTGGCATCGCCAGGAGCGGCAGCGGTGCCATAAGCATTCGCAGCCTCTGCCAATTGTTGTGAGGGTGATGGATGCTTGGCGGTGGTGTTGCTGCTGCTGCTGTTAACAGCAGCGGGCTCGCGGTATTGCTGCTGTTGTGGCTGTCGCTGTTGCTGGTATTGATGTTGCTGCTGCTGCTGCTGCTGTGAATAGGATTGTTGCTGCTGATGTTGCTGTTGATGATGATTATTATGCTGCGCTGGCGCGGACAACGGCTGCTGTTGCTGTTGTTGTTGATAGGCACTATTGTTGCTGCTACTGCTATTCCGTTGTCGTTGTCCAATGCTGTTGTTGCTGCTGCTGCTGCTGCTACTCGTGCGTTTCTTGCTGTTGGAAGCAGCGTGTGTGTTGTTGTTGTATGAGTTGTACTCATCATGCGCATTGCTGTTGCTGCTACTGCTGAGACTGTTGCGTTGCTGTTGCTGCTGCGTTGCTGTTGGCGCCGACTGACGCACAAAGCTAGCAGCCAACTTGGGCGGCGTCGTTGAGGATTTGCGACTACTGCTGCCGCTCGCATTTGACTGGCGACTATTTCGCTCCTGTTGCGTCTCATAGCCGCTGGAACTGCTTGAATTGCTCCCCGTAGAGTTGCGTTTTTCGGCGCTGCTGCTACTACCACCACCACCACCACCGCTGCTGTTGCTGCTGCTCTGCTTTGAGCCGCTGCCACGTCGACTGCTACTGCTGCGTTCCGCTGCGGCAGCCATACTTCTAAACTCATCAATGTTATCCAACACATTGTAGCTCAAGTCACTGCTGTTGTGCTCGTCCAGCTGCGGCAACGCTGGTCGGCTGGGCTGCTGTGGTGGCGTATAGGCAGCTCCACCAGCAGCACGCCGATACGCAGAGGGGGCGGATGAATTTAAGGATGAGGAGCTGGCAGAAAACTGTGCGCCACTGCTAATTTCCTTTTTATAATGACTGATGCGCTGCTTCTTGGGCGCCACGGTGCTGAACATCTCATCGTACTCAATGGTGCTGCGCTTGCCGCCACCGCCACCGCCGTTGCTCATGTTATTGTTGCCGCCCTGGTGGTGTCCCATGGGCATTTGCTGCGAGCCACTGTTGTGGGGCGCCATAAGTAGCAGCGGCGGCGGACTGCCCGTGTGCGTTGACGTGGGACTTTGTCCGGACGTGGAGCTGCCCGCATCAGAGCTCATAGGCGGCGTCAGATTCTGTGGCTTGCGTCGCTTCAGCTGCTGTATCTCCTGCTCACTGAAGAAAGGCCAATTCTCATCGACATCGTTCCACATTTGCCGCCGCAGATTATACGTATTGTGCGATGTGGTGCTGATGTCCGTGAGTATATTGCAGACCAACTTGAGTTCGCGATCCTTAATGCCCTCGTTTTTGAGGCGCGCATACAGCTCCGGCTTCTTGTACGGCTTCAGCGCCAGCAAATGTATCAGACGCTCGCGTATGCTACGCCGTGCCACATCCGACATTTTGTTGCCACCAGCATTACCATTGCCATTGCCATTGCCCGATTTGCTGTTGCCATTGCGCGCATTGTTGCCGTTGAGCATTTTGTTGCGTCCATTGTTGCTGTTGTTGGCAATTGTTGGTGCTGCTGCAATGTGGTTGTTGCTTTCTCGGGGCGAATTGCCGCTTAGCGCATAGCCCTGTGAGACACCATTGGCAAAGGTGCTGGCCAGAGCAGCGGCACTACTACGACCATTGATGGTTCCGCTGGCGCCCAACATATTGGGATTGGGCGAACGAGAAGCTACTGTTCCTCCAGCTGTTCCTAACGCTGACGTGAGGCCATTTAATGGCGATGAAATTAACTTACGACTGTTAAAACTACTATTAATGTTAAAACTATTGCTGCTGCTGTTGCTATTGTTGTTGTTGTTGCTGCTGTTGTTGTTGCTGTTATTGTTCCCACTGTTGTGTTGAGAGTTGGCCGACGTTGATGATGATGAGCCTGGCGGCTTCTTCACCTTACGTCCAATATCCGATTGATTTGGCTTGATCTCACGTATACACTTGCTCTTCTCAGTCTCCTCGGCTCGCGCCATTTTTGTTCGCGTCGTATCATAGACATCATCGTTGGCATGTATGCGCATGCGTCGGGACAAGGCGCCGAGTCCGACAAGATCATGATGCTGCTGCTGTATGCACTCCAGTGTGCCCTCGTTGTCATCAATGGTAAAACCGAATTTACGTCCATTCTCATTGTTGCCGTTGCCAGTGCCATTAGCAGCATTGTCGCTGCTGCTGGGCAGCGGGAAATGTATGACGCCAGTGTTGCAATTGAATTGGATTTTTGCATATTGTCCGGGCGCCAAGCGTTTGGCATGCTCGTTTCTTTGATATTCTTCAATGGCACGAAACGCAGAGTCGGTGAGCTTAAGGAATATATACTCTTTATTATCATCGGTATAACGGTGGCTTTGTGACATTCCATAATTGCCGGACGAGAGCGAGACATTGGGCAGGCATTTTGTTGATGCAATCGAATTGCTCATAACGCGATCACCGCCCTCAAAACTCTTTCTCTTATGATTTCAATGCTTAAGCTTTGTAATATTTATATTTAAAAATTGTTGTTTGTTGTTTCTTTCTCCTCAGCACTTGATCGATAAATTAGTTGCTGACGAATGGCAATATTTTTGTTTTTGATCTGTAACACTCCAGTGTTGCACAATTGACAAAATAATAACATACGAAATGCAATCTTAAAAATTGATCGAGTGTTGTTGCGTTGTTTGGGAAGCAGAGCAATGGAAGTTGTTTAAAATTTGGAAGTTGTAGCTGTTGGATTAGCTGGCTGGTTCCTGAACGATATGCAGGATATTGAAGTGATGCTGATGTTGCTCGAAGCCTCGAAGTAACCAATGGCGAATCTTTCTTGTTGTTGTTGTATTCAGTTTCTGTACAATTTAATAATGATTTTGTTTTAGTATGTTGTAATCGTAAATGAAATTTACGTTGTTGCTAAGACGTGAACAGAGACACAAATGCACAGCTTTGTACACATACTCACATTCACATACAGATACACATCCATACATGTGAACACACATGTAACGCGCCTCTCTTGAGAGTCTTTGAGCGGAGCTGCAAACTTGCTGCTGTTGTTGCGTTTCTTTTCTTTCTTTTTGTCAATTTTGTTTTTTTTTTTTGTTAATTTGAAATGCAGGCAGACCACCACCAATACACACACACAGAGAGCGTTTAAATATTTTGTTATTTGTTGTTGCTTGAGAATTTCACTTCCGTATAGGTCTCTGTCTCTCTCTCTCTCTCTCAGATGTATCTACTTTCAAAAAGTCTGATACATTTTTGCACACCTTGCTGATGCTGTTGCTTTCGTTGTTGTATCAGCGTTGCTCTCTTCAAGTTTGTGCTACTTGTAAATAACGCTCAATTTCTTTTGTTAAATAATATATGATATGTGTGAGTCTTAATTGGGTTAAGGTAAAACATGTATGCACTGCTTTTGTTGTTTTAGTTGCTGTTGTATTGCGGCGGCAAGAAAGGCGTTAGAGGCTGGCTGACGTACAATAGTTTTGACTCGTTGTAACTTTTGCTTTGGCTGCTGCTGTGAGTTGCGTTGAAAGTGCGACCGGACTGACTCCTGCGCCAGGTGCTCAACTTGTCAATATAATTGTCCGTGTGTGTGTTATTTGTGTCTGTGAGTCGCTCAAAAGTCAGCAGCCATAGTCGAAATCAAAGACAGCAACAACAAGCAATCAATGCTGTTCACATACACACATACTCATACTACTAAAATATGAGCACACACGTCGCTTGACTGCTTTTGGTGGTGTGTGCGCGCGCTCACTCGTTTGCTCTACTCTCTCGTTCTCGTTGATCGCAGTGTGCTAAAGCGAGATGACTGCTGTTTTTGATTGGCTTATTGTTGTTGTTATTGCTGTTGCTGCTTGATCTTTTTCTTTTCGCTTTTTTACTTTTTGCTAAAAATCATCTGTGTTTGTACGTTGATTTTTTTATAATTTTTTCTCTCTGCTGCTGTTGCTTATTATATTTTTTGTCCACTTCTATATTAGTTGCATATATGTAAGATTGTGTGTAAATATCTTTTTTCTTAGCGCATACACTCACACACACTCTTAACCGATTTCAAATTGTGGGCACAGAGTTCAGCACTTGAAATATTGTTAATTTATAATGCCTTTTAGCCACTTATTTGTTATTTTTCATTTTTCATTCATTTGCTGCTGTTTTCGCGTGTAGACTTACACATGTATCGTATATGTGTGTATGTATGTGTTTTGGGTTTTTACACCAACCACTTTTACTCAAGACATTTTTGCTTTGGAATTTTGCCGAGTTAAATTTAACACATTTTTCTTTTGGCACTGGAGAGAATTTAATAATCACGTTAGCAATTTTATTCTATAATTGCACTTGATTTCCTTTTTTGTTGTTTTTAACGCATATGTATTATTTTTTTTTTGCTTGTGTCTCTCTCTATTCCAAGGTATCTTAATCAACGTACAAAAGGTATCTGCTAAATGAAATCGAAACGAGTTGCTTTCAAGTGGTTGCCGTTGCTGCTTTGCTTTGCTCCGCTGCTGCTGCTGCTGTGCACTCGTTTATTATTACACCTCTCACCGCCCCGTGGACAAATGTTAAGACAGCAAACGTTGACGAGTGCGATCGTGTCTCTCTCTCTCTCTCGCTCTCTCATACACACACATACACACTCGCAAGCGCATATGTATGTATATTTTGCTCTATTCTCTCAGCAGCCGTAGCACGCTCGCGATCAGTCTTAGAGAGCAACAAGAGCCAACGACAAATGTCTTGACGATTCGTTTGTACGTGCCTTGTATCATATGCCTCTATTTACTGTTGTTGTTGTTGTAATATAGTTATTGTGGAAGTGAAGCGTAGAGCAAAATTTAAAAAACAAGTTTGCAAATGTTGTGCGCACTTGGCACTCTGCCGCTACGACTGGCCGTTGGCCATTCCGTTAATCGTATTGATGGCTCTCTCTTTAAAAACCTGCCTCTTTCTCTTGCTCTTACGCTTGCGAAGAGTGTGTCTCGTCTCATGCGTTAATGTTACGTTTTTTGTTCGCTTATCTACCATATATGTATATAGGTAGGTATATTATACTTTTCTTTTAACAATTTGTCTCTGCATATGTATGGGTGTGCATGTGTCTCGAAAAGCTTAGGCCCCGTTGCACGTCTTAGCAAAATTGAACAACAAAAAATTATACATATATTAAATTAAATACTTTTGCTTACGTTATCGTTGTTGCTGTAGTTAAGTGTGTTGTTTTACAATTATCTCTCACTCTGCTGATTGGAAGAATTACAGGCGCAAGAGTGGGGCAACAATATGGAAGAAATATACATATATGTGTAAGCTTAATACAAATAATGTACAACACAAAACAAGACAAAAGTACTTACAAAATGTTTGCGTTTTACAAATAAGTGACAAAACAGCGATGTGATGTTTTAGTTCTTGGTGGCTTTTATCGTTTTGTTGTTGAAACAGCTGTTTTGTGCTGACACCTGCGCGTTGCCTAGTCGTGTTGTTCTTGTTGTATTTGCACGGCCACCACGTCACAAAGCAGCAGCAATTGTTGTTGTTGTTATTATTATTATGCTGTTACTTTTCGCTGTCTTGGCACGCAGCCAAAACCTTTCCTTCGCCCCCGCACTTCTCCCGTAACAACATAAACTGACGGCAGCCCCAATCAGCTGTGCTCTCGCTCGTTCACTCTCTCACGCTGGCGGCTCTCGCTCGCCCAGTGTTGTTAGCCGTAAATATATCGGTTTCTTCGCCAATCGATAGCAACCGCTGTGGCGCACAGAACGAGCTTTTTCGTTTCTTCTTATATTTGTTTCTTGTTGTTGTAGCTGCTTTTTCTATATAAAATTTTAGGCAACTTTTAATAGAAAATCACTTTATTATATTTTATTTTTTGTGCGTACTTAGTTGTGGTTGATGATCTCGTTGTTGGTTGCTTCAGCTGGTTTTTTTTTTTTTTTGTAATGTAGAGTTGATATATTGTTGCTTGACGTGGCTGTGTGGATCTCCTGGATTTCTTCTTTGTATTTTATTTTATATTTATATTATTAATTTCACTCTACACTTGAAAAACATTTAAGGAATAATTTATTTTTAGTTATGCGCTTTTATTTTGTGTGGTTATTAGTTTTTCCGCTTGATTTTTTCTTCCGTTGCGGCTGCGACTGATTTTCAAATACTTTTTGTGCACTTGCTTACGTTACGCGAACGCGATCATACGTTTGGTCACGCACAGCTCAGCTGTTTTATGTTTACGTTACGTTACACGCTCGCTCACTTGCACTCATGTTAAGAGAGCAGAGGCTAAGTAAAGAGCGCGAGATTAAAATACACGTTCGACTTTTGTATCGCTCGTTAAATTTTGTTCACTTTTGACATTTTTGCATACATAAATTTTCCGCTCTCAGGTAGATTTACCGTTTACCAGGGGGATTTTTGCTCATTCACGTTTCGGCGTGTCCGCTTGGGTTGTTTTTTTATTTAGCCTTTCTTGACCGAATTGGGCCTGACTGACCGTGTTGTGGGCTTATCATTCTCTCTCTCTCGCGCTCACTCTGTATCTACTTATTTGCAAGGGAATTCGAACTACACATACCTAAACACGTGTGTGTGTGTGTGTGTGTTTGTATTATAATCATCATAGTGTGTGTGGGTGCTGCGGGGAATAAGCAAGAGCATACCTGACGGAAAAGAAAATCTAGCGGCATGGGCAGGTCGCTGTTGCTGTCAAATTGACAACAAAACAAAGTCATAAAATGCAGGAAAATATAAAATGCACATACATACATATAAATGTAAGTATGTTTGTCTCTGTTTCACCTATTGCTTAATAGTGATCATTGCCTTGTTATTGCCGTTGTTGTTATTGTAGTCAAACAGGATGGGATTTGCAGTAAGCAAATCCGCCGCTGAGCTCAAAATCTCATAAAAGCAAAGCACAGACATAAAAAGAACTGCCAGCGCCAAGGTAACAACAAATGAACTTCACATTTGTGCTTCTTTTTTTTATTGTGAAGCTCGTCTGAATTTATATGTATATTTATACATATAAATGTATATGAATGTATGTAAAGACTCAATACCAACAAATTAGCCAAAAACAAAAAAAGAATGATAAAAACCTAACAAGCAACAACAATAACGAATATAAAAAATATATAAATTCAAGTTTGAAGCTGAGATGTTGACGACGGCCATTTGTTTAAAACGTCGCTTGGAACAACGCCGCTTAAAAAGCATTAAGAGCTGTAGTTGGAGACCAGGCGACCGACAGGCGCAAAGGCCAATGCACTGCGCGTGACGACAGCGACACGAGACAGCCAGAGCAGAGCAGCAGCAACAGTAACTGAGACGCAATGCGCCTGTTGGGGTGCCGTCTGTCTGCCCGTCTCTATATGTATGACCATGCTGCCTTTGTATTAGGATATTAAGCAGACAAACAGCTGGCGCAGGAGCAACAACCACCGCTACTAAACCAAACATTATAAATACATACAAACATGTATATATGTACGTATATATATATAATAAATATTATTATATATATATTATATATATATATATATATATGCATGTGCGTACTTATTTAAAAGGAAACCTATGGAAAAACGTGTGAACGTGCAAGAGAACTAAGGAATGCTCGAGATAAAGGGCAACCGAAAATCTCTCCCATATTATTTTTTAAACATAGTGCAGCTGACAGCTGTGCGCGCACATTTTACTTTGTGTTGAATTCTCCCTTTTAATTGATAACAATGTCAAGAGAAATACAACTAAAGCTACTATTTTAATCAATAGGCTCACACAAGCCCTAAGAAAACAAACCAACAAAATTTCCGCATAAAAATGTGACCGCAAACATGTGTATGTATGTATTCCACATGCATATACTTAACAAGTAGATAAATATGTATTCGTGTGCAAGCAACAACAAATCATACATAGATAAGAATGTTAAATGAGTTCTTGCAATAAAAAGAAGAGAGTGAAGAGAGAAGCTTGCCCAACTTATGACAGCGTTGCCAACTTTGCTAAATCGATCAAAGGCACCCACCAGCCTAATTTGGAAACTCTCATTGCACTTTATATGCCTTAAATGCTAATTTTTCCTAAATGCTGATAACGTGACCGACAAACCACAAGAACGTTGCGCTAACGGCAGCTGCCAGATAAAAATTTAAGGGAGTGGTGGGGAATTCGAAAACGATAAAGTTGGATAAGAAAAGAGGGCGCTGAGTAAGTTACTCTCTCTTTTTCGATCTCTCTCTCTCTCTCTCTCTCTCTCTGTATGTGAAATTAATAATCAATTGTCACAGCAACATAAGCAAGAGTAGCGCTAAAGCACTCTCGTCCCCATCAGTTCAGAGTCCCAGAGCGAGATATAGGCAGAAAAGTCTTGCGGTAATTGCCCTCGCGGGATTCCCAAAAATATAATTTCAATAGTATTTGTGCATTTTCTATGAATCTGTTCAATGCTCAAGAGCGGCAGGGAAAATGTGAGACGAGTGCGTATGTATGCACATATTTCTACATATGTATGAATGTTAAATTTTTTTATTTATTGTACACTCAACAATTTTCTATTTATAGTTTAAAAACAAAAATAAGAACAACAACAGCAGGAATTATTCAGAGAACTGTGACTCACTAATGCAGGCAGGCATATCACAATTTATAATAAATACAAATACCTACTATTTAATGCATACATCAATAAACGAACTAAATAAATCAAAGTTTCTCTTCAAAAGTTCATAATTTAAGACTTTGATAAGATAAATTGTTACTAATCACGCAGTTAAATGTGTAAGAAGCTCAAGGCCAAGGCAAATAAACGCTTTTCGGATACGAGAAACAAACTCAAAACAAATTCGTACAATGAACTGTGCCCCGGAATTACCGACTCGTATTTTGCCCTCTGAACAAAAACAACAACAATCGCCAAACATATAGTACATATGTATGTACATATACAGAATAAATGCGTCAACCTCAAAGATCTTGACGAGTAGAATCAAACAATATTGATCCCGAGAACCCAAAACCTAAGCGTATTGAACGTTTACGTTCAATGACCGATTTAAGCAAAAGCCACACAAAGCAATGATTGTTGCATAATTTGTGCTACGAAACATGTGAAATGTGTAATTGTAATCAAATTGATAAATAAGAAACTAAAGAAAAAAGCATTGACCGTGAAAGGCCATAAATTTGTTTTTCATTTGCTCTGATTAGATTATGATGATTGTTTATAAGTGTGTGTGCGCTTTTGTATGAACAGTTTTATCAATTAATTAAAAGACATAAAAGTAAAAGAGTTAAACAAAAAGACAAAAAAAAAATAAAACAAATTAATACTTATAGCAGCTCATTTTATAGTTCAAAGGAACTAGATAAGTTTTATAAGCCTAAAAGTGTTTGTGTAGCTCAAGTTTTAATATATTTTTTTTATCGTTAGCATAATGTTCACTTTAAATTGTACACAAACACAATTACACTCTTAGTGCTGTGACTTGTTAGTGGATCAGAATACCGCAACATCAACGATGATCAGCACAATAACGAGCTTCAGTGCGGATTATCGTTCACGTCGCCGTTCTCTGATCCTTTGTGTTTAACACTATAACTGATAACAACTTCACATCTAGCCATTGAGCAAAATACATTAGAATTATTGCATAAGTTTAACAAAAAAGTCCAGTTTAGTTTGAGCTTCAAAAGCATTCCTTTTTCGGAGTTTCTATCGCCTGAGGCCTAAGCAATAATTATTAAGATTATTATGCAACGCAATTCAATAGCTTTATTTTGTTTGATTTTTGATAATATTAACACACACATACGTTTTATAAATTTATAATATCATTAGGTTTGTTTCAAAAGTTTTAGGCACTCTGCAAAGTTGAGCTACGTCAATGCAAACTGATTGCTTTGAAAACTGGTTTGAGGCTATTATTACCTTGTTTTTTTAAATTTGAAATTTAGATAACATAAAAATTGTCGCTGCTACTTTAAACAAACTTTAGAAAAAACAAACAAAATATTTAAAATTTTATGGAATAACCTTAAACAACAGAAGTTGTTTTACATTTATTTAAGGTTATTACATTAAATGCAGTTGATAAATAACGCACTAATAAAACTAACAAAATTTACATTGGGGCACAGCTAAAAAAATCGTGTTATAGAGATAGAGTAGTATACAAGTAGGCTTCTAAATGTATAGAAATATAGATAAAAAACAGTAATAAATTTAAAGCCCGGCTTAAGGCACACACACACTTATGCATAAAATTAAGCTTGACTGTTTGGTGTTGACTCGTAAATGTGCGAGACGAAGCTTAAAAGCTTGTGAAACTTGTCTTCCCAGATTTAGTTTTATTTATTTTTTACTTATTGGAGCAAGAGCATAAATACACAATCCAAAACAACAATAATTCCCCCAACAAGTATAAAAACAAGAAGATAATCTCTCTTCATCTTTCAAGAGAGCCGTAACACAGAGACTGGTATTTCTCTTTTAAGTTTTTATTTTTCTGCATTTCACGCTGTCTTGTCTTACATTTTGAAATAAATATTGCATGGACTTTTATATACATATGTATATGCTTTTATTCAGAAAAAACAACCGAAGGTCAGATCAATTGTTGTGAATGCTTATTAAATGCATTCAAGACTAATTGGTAACTAAACTGAAGCTTTTTAAATGTAACTTCCGTAAAGTTGTTGTTGCTATTTATGAGGGACTTTTTTTATTTCTTCTTTTCTTTGAAACTTTATGTGTGCACAACTTAGATGTTCGTTGAAGCTTTTAAGTAGAACAACAGACGGCCCTCACCTTGGCTCTTTATTTATTTGCTTCCGTAGTCTTTTTTCTCTTTCTTATCTTTCAATTGAGTAAATATTTTCGCAAAGGTTAAATACTATTTGCGGTTGTTTTCCAAGTAATATACAAATTTTTGCTATTTGATAATTCATTAGTGTTGAAAAACGGTCAAACCTATGCAACAATGGGTTGTAATTAACAATTGCTTTGAGCACCTATAAATAGCGCTGCTTTGTTTGCTAAAGTGCAGCTAAAGTGAAGTATACAAAGAAAACAACAAAAATATAAAACCTCCAACCCAGCCCACAAGCAACAAAGCACAACCAATGAGAAACTATGGTATGCAAGTGAAAAAAAGATACGAAAATTATATAAACATTATAGGCAGAGCCGTGAGTATGACTAAACCAACCGCAAAGCAGCCATAACAACAACAACAACAACAACAACAAGAACAACAATATGTAACAATTCGAGTGGCAGCAGCAGCAGCTACGAAAACCGTCGTTGACAGCAGCGGCAGCTTTTATAGGCAGGTTGGTTGTTGGTTTTTTTTGTTGGTAATTTTAATGTTGGTTTCATTTTCTGGTTTCTTGGCACGAAACTATGCCAAAGTTAACGACGGATTACAATAATCGAACCACATACACACACACACACACACACACACACACACACACACACTCAAAAGTACAAGTAGGACATGCCATAATTATCTAAACAAAAATTCAAAATTAACATAACTGCTAGTTTATACTTGATCGATGTAAAAATCGATAACAGTTATCGCGTACGCGTACAAACGAATTTGTCGACACACCCACCAAGCAAAAAATACAAAAGCGAAATGCCCTATTTTTACCAAAAATAACTATTTTTCATAACAACTGAAGCAAAAATAAAGGCCAAGTCTGTTGTGAACATGTGTGCCTCTGCATGAACACAGATACATACATATGTACGTATGTATGTATGTACCTTTGTACCGATAACAATTAAAAACTATTAAAGAACCCAATTAAGTTAAGGTCTATTTAAAAACAACAACAACTATTTGTATTTTCCAGCACACCTCACACAAATATGCGGGCATTTGTCTAGCCTTCGTATGTGTGTGAATAAGCGAGAGCAACACGTTTCCATATGTGTCTAAATGAATTTGTATTGGTGAGAGCGCGCAAAACCACAATGGCGACAAAAGTAGGCAATTCAGAGAGAAGCTATTTTGTGAGAGAAGCTAATAGACAACAACTGCATAATAAGCTCTTCATATAGTTATTGTAGTTTTTCGAATTACATGTGGTATGTACGCATACATACATACATATGCCATAAAAAGCAAAAATATGCATGTATTTGTACTATACTCTCGCACTTAAAATGCGTACACATTTTCTCATGCAAATATTTATGACCTTCACTTTCACCTCTTAACTTTTTATACAAATGGCTGAAACAGAGCTCAGCACGCCAAGAGAATAAGGCCAGTTATAAAGCTTAGCATAAAGTATGCCAAAAAAAAAAAGACAAAAACAGTGGTACAAAACTTATAAAAAAAGACATCCTTATTTACAAAATAGTTATTTCTACTTTTGGCATACATACATAGTGTGCCAATAACAACAGAGTATAGTGGGCGCGTTCTCTGTTTGTATGTACATTTGTTGGTGTGACAAATGAACTGAAACCGCAATGAATTAAAACAAAGTACATACATAAGTATTCATAGTTATGTATGTATGAATTTATATAAATGAGAAGCGATATGGCCTTCTCCTGGCTCCGTGCTCGTGATCAAGCAAACGATACACAATTACTGTAAATAGGTGAAAAACAGCGTTTAGTTGCACAAATACAAAAAGACATACACATGTATGTATGTACATATATAAAAACGTACATAAATACATATGTATGTATAGCCAAGGTATTACGGTAATCAATGTCAAATGCTGCCGATTTCATTCGCATGAACACAGCACAACAACATTTTATACACATACTATGTATGTATGTATGTAGTGACAAAAAGCAATTTAAGAGCAATAACAAATATAAATAAAATTGCATTTAAAGCTTAAATGGAAAAAAAGTGCTGTCAATAACAAAAGAATTATATACATGCACATACATCATATGTACATACATATGTATGTTGCATTTCGACACCCAAAAACAAAACAAACTACATTCAAATAAACGCTTGTCTATTGTTGACAATTTAGAGTAACTTCACAATAAATTTAATCTATTGCCCATTTTCAGACAAAAAAAAGCTTTACACACACACACACACACACTCATACGTGTGTGTATATGTATATTAAGCGTAAGTAAACTTTTAAAATGCCAACTTAAAGCACACAAAAATACACGAACCGTATATAACAACAACAATACCACTTGTTGTTGACACACGGCTGCTTGTTTTTTTGCTTAATTAAATGCAATATGTGCGAGCGAGATGGCATGCAACACCACTCTATCGCCAAACGGCCGCTTGCTCCCGCATACAAAAATGTAGATACAAATACATACATATGTATGTGTTTGGCATACTTGTATGTGTGTATTTAAAAGCAAAGCAAGATCGAAACTTAAAGCACATTACATATATACGCACAAATATATAGACAGACGTGCAGCACAATACTTTCACTTCTTGTATTGAATTTTATTTCGGTTTGGGGCGCCACGCTTGTTTTTGTTGTACATTTTATATCTTTTCAACAGATTTATGCAAGTCTTTCTATGTGTGTGGGTCTCTGAATATATATATATGTATATACATACATACATGCCAATTAATGTGTTTGTGTGTGTGTCTCGTTATTGGGCCCTCAGCAACAGCGAGCAAAATACAAATTATAGAAAAAAATCAGTGTCACACACACATACACACGCATTAAATTAAAAAGGTGCACAAGAAATGAAGACACAGATCTGAATGTATATTTGCTTGCATGTGTGTGTATAATACGGTTGAGATTACAGCTTGTAAATTGGGTTATTATTTATAATAAGAAAAAAATAATATATTTATACATAATTAAAGCTGTTGACTATTTAACTTAAAACGTGCTGATCGCGGCAGAGCCAGAAAAACAAAGTCACTCCACACACATCATTTTTAAATTTCAGTTTTGCACAATAAATTGCAATTAGCACAATGCGCATTGTGTGCTTATCTGGTACGAAAGCAACAACAACTAAATATACATATGCATATGCATACATATTGACATATTGTACGTCAAAGCACTTGGCACCTGACAAATGAAGTTGAGTTTAATTTACGCTCTCTTTTTACATACTCATTGTGCTCTCTTTTTATACGTGTTTCAGTGCATTATTGCAATACACACACACACACACACACACAAACACATTCATATTCAAGGCAATATCAGACAACAACAGGAGCTTTCGCACACACTCACACACCCACTCTCTTGTTCATTTCTACTCTTTTACTGTGATGTCCACGTCGCGACGTCTCGACTGTTTAACAACTCTCTTAAGCTCCTGCTTTTGTGCAATTTATAACAATGTCACATTATTACAAATGTACATACAAATACTTAAAGCTATGACTAATAGCATATTATTTAATACACGTTTTATACTATTTTTATGGGCTCAGCCACACAAAAGTTTAAAGCAAATTATTGTTGGTGAAACCAAAGACTACGATATACATACATATGTACATACATACAATTGTATAAGATTGTATGTACATTTGTAACTTGCAGCCAGACAGCTGTTAAAATGCTTTAGTTGCGAAATACACAAACGAAAATAAAGTTAGGACAGGGGGAACCTTGTTGTTGACGTCACACCCTTTGCAATGGGATCTTATTGGATGCTGCTGCCGCATTAAACTCATGGGCGTATTATCACCAATGGGCGTGTCGCTTTTATCGATAGAATAGCAAACAATACACACATCAGATGCTAAAATTAGACACTGCTGCTGCTTTTGCTGCCCACGTTCAATTTCTAGGATAACATAAAGAGAGATACACAGCCACACACATTCATATGTATATATGTACGTATGTATGTAGCGTCATCTCACCCGCGTAATGCAACAGACGTCAATAGCAAAGTTTTAAAGAACATGCAAGAGTCGAGAAACTATGCGAATTTATATAAATTTCCTATGAAAAGGGGTGGTTTTGCGTGTTTGTTGCTTGAAATTATATACAAAACATATTTATTACATGGACCGGCGTTTTCCTGTTTTCCACATTCCAGCAAATTCCATGTGCGGTGGGGTTCTTACACTCTCCCTTTGCCTCTCTTCCTCTCTTTTTTATTTATTTTTTTGCAAATGCACGCACGCACATAAACATGCTCTCATTGCTAATTTATTTGATTTCTTTGTGGACTGTGAATTTTTTTTTTGAATTTGTCGCACTTTTTTCAATTGTTATACATACACAAAAGTTCATATTGCTGTTCGTTTTACTTGTTAAAAGTAAAATTATTTATAAATTAATTAAAATCGAGTAAATAAATCGACAGCTCCGAGAGAGTGAGTGAGAGAGAGTTACGCCGACGTTTTTTGGTGGTTGAGCGCGAGAGTGACAACGACAGGCGGGCGGGCGACGGAACAACGGTAGGACGGGGGCGACTAGCTGCTGGAGCGCGCGTGCATACAACGCACGTATTAATATATACACACATACATATGTACATACCGTAAGCTTAGTATACGCTGTGAGAGCGGGGAAGGTCGGGGAGACCTGCTTTTGGCGAGCAAACGAGTCGCCTACTCACACGCGTTAGTAGACATACATATATGTATGTATGTATGTATATATGTATATGAGCAAGTACGTATATATATAAAATATACCGTGTGTTAATGATATTGAACGTCGGACAGACAAAACGACGATCTGTCCGACTCACGCACATACATATATAAATTTTATAGAGAAATCAATTAAGTAAGCACCGCAACGAATGGGGAAATTTAGCGGAAAAACTTTGTTTCAATAGAGTGCAGATACAATATTCCACACAATTTTTTAATTTTTTTATATTGGTTTTCTCGCATTCAGACGTGCACGTCTGTACGTTCCATATGCATGAACATATTTCTCTTACACAATATTTCTCTTTATTATATTTTCAATAGTTTTCACACACTTTTTGTTTTACACTTGTTTTTGTAATGCACGTATTGCCCTAACTCGTATTTTAATAGTTTACAAATGTAATTTAACAACAAATTTTCTTAGTCAAGTGAGAAATCACGTCATGGCTGCCACGTCCAAACAACAATAATATTAAAATAAAAATAATTTGGCAACCCTAAGCGGAACAAATAAGCGAGTATCATCTACAAAAGCGCCCAAGCATGTTGTATCCGGGACCAAACATGTTGTATCCGATAAGCAGTTACTTATCACGAATACTCAAAAAACATCGCAAAGTGAAACAAAAAATATTCACTCTCACCTGAGAATAAATAAATCTTTAACCGAATACCACTAAATAGATTACCACCTTTTCTTTGGAAAGTATTGAGTGTCAATCAACTAATTCACATAACTAAAAGATTAATTATTCTTTTTGTTTTGCGCGCCTTTTTTAAACAGAAAGCAAGATCAAAACAAGCGTGCAAAACATATGTTTTGGTTCCGCAAACACACCGGCAGTGCGAGCGGGACAGCTAATGTGCCAAGCGGTTGCAGCATTTGCGAATCACAAGCACATAAAAATGCAATAATAAATTTGTGTAAAATGAAGGAGACACAAAAGTGGCAAGAAAAAACGCGCGTCACATGTATATACTTTATAATATTTCTTAAATAATTGATTAAAACTTAAACTACACCTGTCCTTTTTCAACCCAATCAGTAAAAAGGCCCCACAGTAGCAAAAGAAAACAATAATAAATATCAACGCACGCAGCACGGCGCCGCAAACAAAACGTCGGCACCGCTGACGCCTGCTTGAACATGAACCACAGTAGAAGAAATTTTCAATAGCATAAATTGTTGTTAAAAACGTTGCACTCACCCTGGAAATTATCGTCATTCTCTTCCTCTGATGCCATATTTGCACTTAAATGCAAATTTCCAACGTTTTACGCACAGTAAACCGTTTTTTTTTGCACAACAAAAATAATTCAGCACAGACAAGAAAAAATTTTTTGGTTTTAATGACCGCTTGGATGACAGTTTGTTGTCGGAGAAAAAAATAGCTGAGAAAACAGTGCTGCTAATTCCAATCGTTATCGAGCTTGCAAGGCAACTCTGATTATTTTGTGCTTAGGAAATTTTCACGAAAACGTTTTTGCAGCAAATCACGAAAAAGTTGAAAAAATCAAAAGCATATGTGGATTAAACGGAATGTGCAAAGTTTTTGGTAAATAATTTTAACGCCTTTAGACAGATCTATTTAATTGCGAATATTATGTCGTCTATTATAACTCGCAAGGATGGCGACGAACAAAAATCGGCCACCAAGCGCAGTGCCACAGGCGCTGACGCGAGCGCCGACATAGCAGGGAAGAAACAAAAGAATGGAACTGAGACGGTCGCGGCATCGCTAAGCTCCACCCAAATAAAGCTAATGATGGCCCATGCACAGCGCGAGATCGAGGAACGCAAGCGTGCGCTAAATAATCTTCGAGATAAGGATCCCTTGCTGGCATCAGTGCCACAAATTGGGTTGCCTGTTGCTCTAGCCACACAAGCTCTGTCCAAGAAGCCCACACCCGAGGATTCCGAGAAGGCTCGAAAGATAGCCGAACTGCAAGCGCAGATCCGCGCCAAGTTAACTGGCAATCTGGCCAATTTAATTAATCAACAACCCTCAGCTGTTGCCGCAGCGGCAGCAGCTGCAGCTGCAGCACAACAACAGCGTCCCAAGCCGCTTATATTAGATGAGGAGGGTCGCACTGTAGACAAAAGTGGACGTGCTATCAATATACCTACAGTAACACCTACGCTCAAAGCAAACATACGTGCCAAGAAGCGGGAAGTCTTCCAGCGCCAAACTGTTGGCAGCGAGGGAGGTAGCGCAGGCGGTTCACACACGGTCCAAGACGATGCCGCCAAGTTCTTTGATGAACGCATTATGCAAAAGCCGACTGTGCGCACCAAGCGCACTCTGCGGTTCCATGAACCTGGCAAGTTCCAGCAGCTGGCGGAGCGTTTGCGCATGAAAACCCAGCTAGAACGACTGCAGAACGAAATCTCGCAAATAGCGCGTAAAACAGGCATTTCCTCAGCTACCAAACTAGCGTTAATAGCCCCCAAGCAGGACATGCCTGAGGATGCGCCACAAATGGAGTGGTGGGACTCTGTCATACTCACACAGGATCTGCAGACGTTGGACGAGGCAAGTGGAAAGATAAGCATACGTCAAAATGCTATCACCAATCTGATTGAGCATCCCACACAGATGAAGCCGCCAAGTATGCATTTGTTTGTTCTACAGCTTGGTCATATCTTTAAATATTGCTTCTTGTTTACAGATGAGCCGCTCAAGCCAGTTTATCTGCCCGTCTTTCTCACCAAAAAGGAGCGTAAGAAGTTGCGTCGTCAAAATCGTCGAGAAGCTTGGAAAGAGGAACAGGAAAAAATACGTTTGGGTCTAGTAGCACCGCCGGAGCCGAAGCTACGCATATCTAACCTAATGCGTGTGCTGGGCACAGACGCAGTGCAGGATCCCACCAAGATAGAGGCGCATGTGCGCGAGCAAATGGCCAAGCGACAAAAGGCGCACGAGGATGCTAACAATGCCAGAAAGCTGACCACCGAGCAGAAGAGCGAGAAGAAGCAGCGCAAGCTTAAAGAGGACACTAGCTGTGGTGTGCATGTAAGCGTGTATCGCATACGTGATATGCAGGATAACCAAAGTAAAAAGTTCAAAGTGGAAACGAATGCCAAGCAGCTGCAGATGACGGGCAGCGTGGCGCTCTTTCGAGATTGCTGCGTGGTCGTTGTTGAGGGTGGTCCCAAGCAGCAGAAGAAGTATCGCCGCCTGATGTTGCATCGCATTAAGTGGGAGGAGGATATTGTCAAAGGTGATGGACAGGAGGAAGTGCCAAATTCGTGTGTGCTTGTCTGGGAGGGCACCGCACAGCGACGACATTTTGGCGAAATCAAATTTAAAGTCTTTCCCATGGAGAAAATGGCGCGCGAGTTCTTTCAGAAGCATCAGGTGGAGCACTACTGGGATTTAGCCTATTCCGGCGCAGTGCTAGAGGCTTCAACGGATCAGCAGTAAACTCTTGTAAACAGCTATTTGGCCCTGCGAAATTTGTTAACGTCTTTAGATACTAAAGCTAAAATTATAAAGATTTAGGTTTTTAAAAAGACAATGCGAATTTATTTCTTAGTATAGGGATCCTCTTTTATGTTGGACTGTATAAACTCATGAAGACCTTGCTCCTTGAGGCGTGCAATAATACCCGCTAAACGCTCATCTTCCTGCCGTTCTGCTTCCTGCTCCTTTTTGTCCAGAACATGCTGCTCCTTTACACGGTCCGTTAACACACGTCGTATAAGCTGACGCAGACTTTTATTTATCTCAAGAGTATAGTCAAGCAGCTTAACAAACGTTTCCGGTTTCATATAGCCGCATTGTTGGCACTGCGCCAGCTGCTCAAATGTATCCATACTGGCATTCATTAGCAATCCGTGTTCCTCCATCTGTGCGCTGTCAGCGCCACGATGCTGACCGAGTAGCTCTTCCACTTTGGCGCTGGGATTCACAAATACAAGATTTTTATAAATACACGCGGTAGAGGCTGTGATTATATCATATGTGGATATGCCGCACTCAACCAGCGCCACGCCGCAGCAATTAATCGCCGTGCTCAGAAGACAGCCATCATCGTCAAGAATGAGCACACGTACATCCAGCTGAAAGTTAAGAAACTCATTCCGGCAAACAAGTGGCTCTAACGCTTTAGTCAACATGCCACCCAAATGTTTCTCCCTCTCTGGCACCGTTTCTAACTCTCCGCTGGCAAACGCTGCGAAATTTACATAGCAATTCAGCACGCCCATATTCATACGGCGTGCGCTCGAACGCATCAGCTCCCGTGGTGGCGCCACGATTGCCAACACTTTGGTATTGCCATATTCCATATAAGCCGAACCTCGCACCGTTGTTAACACGCCGGCACGTATAACTAAAACAAGAAACAAGAAACATGTTAGTCACATGGACATTTCGAGCGTTAAGTTACCTACAGGTGGAACGTGGTGTTGCTTTAACTTCAGTGGGTTTCTCTAGGCTTTCAAAAAAGTCTTCACAATCCTTAGGTGTTGTGTATAGCTGCTCGGTTATGGTAGCCCCATCGAGCAACGTGTTTTTGATTGGTGCAACGCGCAGCATTTTGTTTTGAAATTAAAATATATGTTGAACTTAATTGTAGTGCTGCCCATCTAGCCGTTTTATGGACAGATTTTAAAATTGCCAAAACTATCGAATTCCACCACCGATTCGTGCAATAAGCCATTATATACTGATAACGATACTGAAAATATCGATTCATCGGTATATAAACATTTATTCAACAGCCCTAGCCAAAAAGTGCTTTGTAATTCTTGTCAGCAGTACTGAAAGAAGGCGACGAAAAACGTAAATTATAAGAACAGTAAAGTGAACGAGAAGGCAGTTGATAGGCAAGTTATTAGCAAGATTTACATTTAACAAAGGAAATGACGGGCGAGACCAAGCTGGAGAAGAAGCCGCTGCCGGGCGATGGCAAAGATGCAAAGGGTAAGCAGGCAGCGGCGGCGGCGTCAGCAGATGCTGGCAAGGCCAAAAAGGATGAGAAAGAACAGCAGCCCGAACTCTCCGATGAGGATCAGCAGCTGAAGGAAGAGCTGGAAATGCTGGTGCAGCGTTTGAAAGAAAGCGACAAGAAATTATACCAACCAGCGCTGGAAATGATGGCTAAGCTGATTCGCGCGT
Source organism: Drosophila busckii (assembly GCF_011750605.1). NCBI lineage: Eukaryota > Metazoa > Arthropoda > Insecta > Diptera > Drosophilidae > Drosophila > Drosophila busckii. The sequence continues at coordinate 15,980,155 of NC_046606.1, read as the reverse complement.
CCACTACGTCAATGACATCTGTGCCAAAGCCGCTGAAGTTCATGCGTCCGCATTATGAGACCATGAAAACTGTCTATAAGCACATGCCCGACCAAAAGACGCGACAGCTGTGCGCCGATATAATTTCCGTGCTGTCCATGACTATGGGCAGTGGCAAGGATTGTCTGGCCTATCGTTTTCTATGCGATCGCAGCCAGTCCATAGGCGAATGGGGTCACGAGTATGTGCGTCATTTGTCCGGTGAGATATCGTCGCATTATCACGACACTTCGGGCGAGTTCCGCACGCAGCTGATTGAGCTGGTCAAGCAGATAATACCCTACAACATGGAGCATAATGCAGAGGCCGATGCCTGTGACTTACTCATTGAGATTGATCATCTGCATCTCTTAGCCGAATATGTGGACGAGTCTGCTTATCCTCGCGTCTGTCTCTATCTGCAATCCTGCTATCCCTATGTACCCGATCCAGACAACACTATTATACTAGAGACGGCCTTGCAGCTATCACGCAAGTTCCACCAGCATACACAGGCCATGCGCCTGGCTTTGATGCTCAACGATATGCAAAAGATTGATGACATATTCAGAGAGCACAAGGAGCCTGCAATGCAAAAACAGCTTGCTTTTATGCTGGCCCGTCAACAGGTCTGCCTGGAGCTGGACGAATCTGTGGCAGATTATGATGATCTAATGGAGATTATGTCTAATGCCAATTTGAACAAGCATTTCCTCAACCTGGCACGCGAACTGGACATTATGGAGCCCAAGACACCTGAGGATATATACAAATCGCATTTGGATAACTCGCGCTCACGCTTCGCCTCCATACAGGTGGACTCGGCTAAGCAGAATTTAGCCGCCAGCTTTGTCAATGGCTTTGTGAATGCAGGATTTGGTGTGGACAAGCTGCTCTCCGAGGATGGGAACAAGTGGCTGTATAAGAACAAGGAGCATGGCATGCTCTCGGCCACAGCTTCGCTGGGTCTCATATTGCTGTGGGATGTGGATGGTGGTCTAACCATGATCGACAAGTATTTGTACTCTACTGATGATAATATTAAATCTGGTGCTCTGCTTGCATGCGGCATTGTTAATTGCGGCATACGCAATGAGGTGGATCCAGCTCATGCTCTGCTTTCGGATTATATTGATAATCAGAACTCTTGCATGCGCATTGGCGCCATTTTGGGCTTGGGCATTGCTTATGCCGGCTCCAATCGCGCCATTGTCATTGATACGCTAAAGACCATCTTTGCTAACAATGGCAAGACCACGCCTAGCGTGGAGATACTTGGCATAACCGCGTTGTCGATGGGCTTGATTAGCGTTGGCTCTTGCAATGCTGACATTACAGAGATCTTGCTGCAGACCATTATGGGGCTGACCAAGACGGATTTGAAGGACACATACACGCGTTTCCTTTGGCTGGGCTTGGGTTTGCTCTATTTGGGACGACAGAAATCCACAGAGGCCGTTATGATGACGCTGGAGGTGCTGGAGGAACCTTACCGCAGTATGGCCACCACTATGGTGGAAATATGCGCATATGCCGGAACGGGCAATGTGCTCAAAATACAGCAGCTGCTGCATATTTGCTCGGATCACTACGAGACCAGCTCTGCCGATGAGGAGAAGGAGAAAAGCAAGAAGGACAAGAGTAAGGAGAAGGTAAGTGCCTTGTGATTGGCCAAGCAGCAAATTCTTATAAAGTTATGTCAAATTGCAGGACAAGGAGAAGGAAAAGGAGAAAGAGAAGGAGCGCGAAAAGGATCTTTCGGCTACGCAATCCATTGCTGTGCTGGGCATTGCTTTGATTGCCATGGGCGAGGACATTGGCGCCGATATGGCATATCGCAGCTTTGGCAATTTGCTGCGCTACTGCGAGCCCGCCATACGCCGGGCCGTGCCGCTCGCCTTGGGCCTTATCTCGGCTTCTAATCCCAAGCTTAACATACTGGATACTCTGAGCAAATTCTCGCACGACAGCGATGCCGAGGTGGCGCACAATGCCATCTTTGCTATGGGTCTGGTGGGTGCTGGCACCAATAATGCGCGTCTAGCCTCTATGCTGCGTCAGCTGGCACAGTATCATTCAAAGGATCCCAGCAATTTGTTTATGGTGCGCATTGCCCAGAGTTTAACGCATTTAGGCAAGGGCACACTCTCCTTGAGTCCCTATCACAGTGATCGTCAGCTCATGAATCCCATGGCTGTTGCTGGTTTAATGGCCACATTGGTCTCGCTGCTGGATGTCAAGAATCTAATACTAAATCGTTCGCATTATCTGCTTTACACGCTTGTGCCGGCCATGCAGGCACGCATGCTAATAACCTTCGATGAGGAGCTCAACCAGCTGCAAGTGCCGGTGCGCGTGGGCATTGCCATTGATGTGGTGGGTCAGGCGGGCAAACCGAAGACTATCACTGGCTTCCAAACCCACACCACACCAGTGCTGCTGGCTATTGGAGAGCGCGCCGAGCTGGCCACAGATGAATATATATCATTAACGCCCGTCATGGAGGGATTTGTCATACTGAAGAAGAATCCCAACTTTGTCAAGTAGTAGCTGCTATATATATTTTTTGCATACAAAAATTAAAATAAAAACATTTGTGCACTACATTTAGCAATTAATGCAAATGTCGTTTAAAATAAAAATAAATAATTTACATAAACAAATTGCAAGAATTCTTTTTATGACTTAATAAATAATATTGCCAGCGCAAAGTGCATTTGATTTTATGAAATAAAAATTATAGAATGTTTAGTTTTATTAATGCAATCGGAACTGAATTAATTTCTATTTGCTTGCCACATGCCACAGAGGCATTTGCTTAAATGCCTGCAAACAGAATCAAAAACAATCAGTTAATTAAACTTAACGAAAATTTTGTTTACATAAGAGATGCCTTGGCAAATTGGTTCATTAGCTCTGTCTAATTGGCCAGTGTTGTTGGCGTTGCCTCGTTTCCAGGCTGTGAACCAAGCATATGCGCCATTTGTGGCGGCAACGGCGTTGGCTGTGTTGGAAACAGCCCACCCATGGAGGGCTGTACCTGTGGGTACGAGGGCACTGTCTGTGCGCCAGTTGCAGGATACGAGAGCACGGCTGGCGCTGACATGTAAGCTTGATGTTGTTGCTGCTGCGGCAACGATGCCATTGAGAACATGGGTACGGCGGGCGCTGCTGTAGCCTGTGGGAAAGGCAATTGGGCAGCAGGTATGCCGCCTACGCTAACATTCATCATGGGTTGAGGTGGCGGCAACTGTTGTTGTTGCTGCTGCTGCTGTTGTTGTTGTTGGTGCTGTAGTTGGGTTTGGGGATCTAACACTCCAGGTATAAAGATGTTAGCTGGTGGAGGCAAAGGCTTTGGTACAGCGGGCGCTTCAACAGCAGCAGCAGCTGCAACTATGGGAGCGGGTGGCTGTATAACATTGTCAACTGGAGCAGCCACTTGTGCCTGCGGTTCGCTTATGTTTGCCTGTTTATCGAGAGCGTCAGTCAATGCATCTGTGCCGTCATCCGGATTGAAATAGGTTTTGAATATGCTCTGCTGTGGCGGCATTTCAATGGTTGGTGGTCGTATTTCAGCATTTGTTGAGCCAAACGTGTTGGCTAGTGGTGGTATATAAGGCAACGTTGGTGCAACAATGGCATTGGCCGCTGTGTTGGTAGCCACAGGGGCTGCTGCTGCGACGGCGACTGCAGCAGTGTTAACTGCGCTTGTTGAGCCAGCAACGGGCACTGTTGGCTGAGGCGGTACTGGCTGTACGGGTATGCGATGTAAATAGCCGTAGCCTATGCCGCAGCCAAGCGCACCCTCGCCACCCCAGGCGGTGTTGGGCTTAATAGTCACTTCACGACAGGCATCGTCATCCAGATTATAGACGTACATCTTTAGCGGTTGCTGTTCGTGGGTCTCAATTAACGTAAACAGATCGTCGTTCTCATGGCGTATGGCATCGGCACCAATTACATAGTCACTATAGGCACGCAGACCCGCAAGCTCGGCGGGCGAATTGGGATGTACTTCTAGTATGTGCCAGACGCTCTCGTTGGCACCCTCAAAGGAGCAAAAGCGTATGCTCACACCCAACAGTCCTTGGCCGCCCCAGCTAGTGCTTGGCGTCAGCGTCAGCTCGCGCACAGTTTGCGTTTTGCTGGAGTAAACCGTAATGCGCACGGGTTTCTCAACATTTTGACGCAGCAGTTCCTTAAGCATATCATTGTCCTGGTCGAGACGCGTGCCAGCTATGGCTACGATAAAGTCAAAGAAAGCCTCCAAGCCGGCCTTCTGGCCCGGCGAGTTGTCTTGCACTTTGAGTACGTGGTAGCCTGTTGTGGGTCAATAGAAATTGTGTTTATTTTCATTTTGTTAAGCTGACGGTGCTTATCTTTATTTGTGTGCGTGTAATGTTAAAGTGTATGCGTGTATGCATATGATTGGTGTATTCTTTGCGTTTAATTTGAAATCGTTTACGTGGTTGTTATGTTACCTTCAGTGCCGCCGCCGGGTACATGAACGCTGTGACTTGAGCCCATGTTCTATCCCTTCAAACAACTAACTATATTAATGACTTAAGTTTATTATTAACACAGCTGTCTTTGATTTTGTTGCTGTCTAAATAAAAATTCTGTTCTTCGTGGCAATTTCACTTTAGAGCAGGGCTGCCACATTCGCTCTTTTCCCGTCAGATCTGGCTTTTTCGACAAGCCAAAAGCGGCAACAAATTCTATTACTGCGGGCAGCGGGAGTTCTGGATTTTTAATAAAATATTTAGTTTTTATTAGCTAGTTTACAAAGCACGGATAATTTGAAATATTTTTGATTATACATTATGGCTTATTAAGTTTTGAGCTCCACGAAAAAAAATAATGAGATCGATTCGCATCTATGGGTTATGGAAAATGTCACTCTATTGTATCAAATGCAATGAAACAAAAATTGAACAAAGTGTATAGTGAGGCAATGATTAAATAAAATATATTATTAATAAATATTTAAATTATCCGTTCATTAACCATCATTATCTAATTAGTTAATAAAAATAATTTAAGATTGTTTGCCGATCTGGCATCGCTATTGCTTATGATTTATGTTCACATTTATTTAAATATTTGATGCATATGAATGTTAAATTGTTGTAAATGCAACCACAATCATTTAGAAATAATAATAAAAACTAAATCACTTCATTGCAGCAGCAACCTGCCACTGCTGTTGATACTTGGAAACTGCTTCGCGATGCTTATGCATGTCCTTCTCCCTAAAAAAGAAAAATATATACGATGCTTGAAATTTCAGTGCAAAAGATATCCTTCGAAGGTTCCTTACATAGACTCCAGCGTATTATTTGAACTATTCAATTCCTTTGAGATATACTCAATACGCTTGCCAACGTTCTGGCGAGAATCCTCCAGCTCTTGTTTTACCAGTACTGGGCCAAAGAGTTTATAGACTTTATTGTCGGCACCGAGCAAATTCAATTCGTCCAGCACACACTTGTTCTCATTCAGTTGACTTTCCAGCATGGCACGTTGTTTTACAACTTTTACGCAGGCTGCAAAATTATTAATTTGGTTAGCAAAAGCAGGTGCACATTTATTATTGTAAAACTTACACTTCTGAAGACCTTGGTATGCCTCAACCTCAGTTTGCATCTTTTTGTACAAGGCAGCAGCGCTGTTTTTATCCATTTTGTGTATTTTCTGTACAAGAATAAGTAGTATTTCTTTTATTTTAAAACATCTGGCGTATTTTAATAAATTTAGTCAACAGGCAATGCATGTGTCAGTGTGTGCATGTGTGTTTATGACTATGTGTAGGACGCCGTTATATTTATACTTTGCTTCCGCGTAGAATAATGTGAATTGTGAAATTTATTTGACTTGACACTTTATTAAACACGCTTTACCTTTTATTTTTAATTATTAAGGACTAATTTCTTTAAAATAAATAAGCCTGCTCTTTTGCAAATTCTGTTACTTAACAGCACCGCTGACTCTGCACGCTTTTATATTAACATAGTAGTGCTGTAAAATGTTACAAAAAAGTATGGATATTTTAGGACTGTACATACGATACGATTCACTACGAAAATTCATACAATATATTATAGATTTAACTCTATTTAGGTGATTAAATAAACTTCTTCTTGCGAAATAGTAAATTTGACAAGAACTTGCAAGCAATAATGTACTAATTGCGCTGTTAAGTCCAATGTACAAATGTTTGATCAGGACGTCGTGCAGTCGTTACGTTGCTGACGCTCTTAATAACAGAAGAAACGCTGCAACAAAGCAAAATATTTCGCGCCGAAAAAGAAAACGGCAAAAACACGCAACAAAGTGCAGAAAATAAAAACAAACGGCAGCTAAGAGTTGAAAAGTGCAGTTAAAATGTTTTAAGTTACAAACGCGTCGATTGTATGTGCGCATTGACTGCAGGGAAGGCAACGGCTACGGGAAAATTTTATGTGCGTGAGTGAACAGCGGCGCGTTTGTCTAAAGCAGCCAAGGTGTAGCAACACCCCCCACGCTCTTACCTCATCTCAACTTGGAAAACACAATGGCACCAACGAAAAAACGTGAGAAGGACAATGCGGATGGTATGGGCGTTATGGCAAACAGCATTAATGGAAACAACAGCATGGGTAATGCTAATGGACATAGTGCAGATGCAAATACAAACGATACATTGACATCAACGCAGACGTTGGCAGCGCCAGCGACAACTGCAGCGCTTGAGAACCATGTCAAGATTAATGGACATCAACAAGAGCAGGAACTCTTTTTACAGGCATTTGAAAGTAAGATTTGTTGATTGGTTGCAAAAATGAAAAAGTTAATACATTTGTTTTTTGCTTTATTCAGAACCAACCCAGATTTATCGCTATCTACGCAATCGCCATGAAACAAATGTAAGTTGTATACTATATACAAGTTAAAGCTATAAGTTTAATGCTTTGTTTTGTAGCCAATTTTCCTAAATCGCACACTCAGCTACATGAAGGAGCGTTCCACACGCAACAACAAAAAACGCGCCACTTTTAAAATCGATTCCATACTAGACACCATTACACAAAAGTCTGAGGCTGTCCCCCAAAACTACCTGCATATAATTTACGATTCGCTGCATGAGAAGATGAAGCATAACGAGAAGGAGCTGCCAGAGCAAGAGCAGCCGCTTGGTCTGGCGGGCAAAAGCGTCTGCGTGGAGACAATGCTCTACAAGATAACGCGCAGCAAGCGCAAGGATAGCACTTTGGACTTTCAGGAGCTGCTTAGCAAGAGCTGTGAAATAGTATACAATCCCAAGGAGCGCATTAATGAGCATGCAACCATTAGCATACCGCTCCAGGCTATGCGCCCTATGGGTGAACAACATACGCTCTACAAGCTACTCTTTCGCATCAAGCTGCTGCCACAGAGCTGCACCGATGAACTGGCGGGTGAGTGTAAGTACACATGGATTTGATTTGAAATGCTTACTAACAGCTTCAATTTATCATAGGCACGCCGCCCAGCAAGCGTTCGCGTGATAGCGAAAAGATTTATGGCTCCGAGCTAATTTTATATGAAAAATCTAGTGGCCTTATAGCCGAAGGCGAGTACGAAGCCATGCTGCAACCTCTGAACTCGTCAAGCATTAAATCATTCTCACCAAAGAAATGCACCTGGGAGACTATGCCCGAAAGCTACATTCCACTATCGCTCAGTTATGATGTGTATCAACAAAGTCCCATGCTCAAATTCCATTTGACTTTGTCTAACGAGCAGTTGCCTGATAGTATTGCGGCCTCAGAGCTGCAACGATATGTGCAGCATCTGGATTCCGAAACCGAGCATAACAATAATAACAATAACAACAATAACAATCATTGCAGTGGCCTTAAGCATGGAAACAATTGCAAGACCACACAAGAACATATACAAATTGTTTATAATTTTATGTACAGCAATAATACACGCCAGCAGACTGAGTACACCCAAGAGCTCAATTGTCCCTGGTGTGGTCTGGACTGTCTGCGTTTATATGCACTGCTCAAGCATTTAAAGCTGTGCCATGCGCGATTCAACTTTACCTATCAGCCTGCGGGCAGTGGTGCGCGTATTGATGTCACCATCAATGATGCCTACGACGGCTCCTATGCGGGCTCACCATATGATCTAGCAGGTCCTTCGGGCTCCTCATTTGCCCGCACCTGTGGACCGGTGCGACGCACCTCTGTGACCAGTCTAATGGTGTGTCGTCCCAGGCGACAAAAGACTTGTCTGGATGAATTTCTGGAGCTGGACGAGGATGATATTAGCAATCAACGCTCGTATATAACTGGGCACAACAGGTAAGCAGAGACTTTTTGTGAGGTATGTATAACATGCTTATGCCATTCTTTGCACAGACTTTATCATCACACGGAGACCTGCCTACCTGTGCATCCCAAAGAGTTGGACATTGACTCGGAGGGTGAGAGTGATCCGCTTTGGTTGCGCCAAAAGACCATACAAATGATTGATGAGTTCTCTGATGTCAATGAGGGTGAAAAGGAGCTAATGAAATTGTGGAATCTACATGTGATGCGTCATGGTTTTGTGGGCGACTGTCAGCTGCCGCTTGCCTGCGAAATGTTTCTTGACGCCAAAGGCCATGAGATAGTGCGCAAGAATCTCTATCGCAATTTCATATTGCACATGTGTTCGCTCTTTGACTACGGCCTAATTGCGGCAGAAACCGTCTACAAAACAGTACAGAAACTGCAGGGCATGCTCAGCAAATATGCCGCCGGTCAGGAGCTGATGCAGCGTCAGCGCGAATCGCAGCTCAGATACTGGATGGATGTGGGTATGCACAAGAAGCAAGACGAACTAAAGCATAAGTCACCGCAAAAGCCAGCGCCCAATGCAAATAATGACAACGCTACTACCTCAGCGGGCAGCGCCGCCAGCGCCATGCAACCGCCCAAGCGCATGCCTGCCAATCTTAAACGCGCCAATGCATCAAGTGCTGCCGCCGCTGCTGCTGCGGCTGCCGCCCAGGATAATGCTGCCAGCAATGGTAATAACAGTAAGAATGTGGCCAAGAAAAGCGCTGATCAGCCGCTGGTCAACAATGTGGCCAATACACGTGAACGACGCTCAGAGCAGAGCGTCAAACGCAGCGCCAGCGGTGCACGCCTCAGTGCACCGGAAAGCAGAACTGCCAGCGCCATTAGTAAGCGCAAGCTAAACGCTAAAGGTAAGTGGTTAAGCCAACATTTAAACTCATGTCATTAATGCATTAACTTAATCATCAAATATGCTGCTTTATTTCATAATCATCTTCATTGCTCATCGAGGCAAAGGTTTTTTTAAAAAGAGATCTATAGGGGTTCAGGACACTTGTATAATCTCACACTCCCATACACTCATGTCCATGCGTGTCAAATCTAAATCAAACATTAGGCATATTTATCAAAATTTATTCAAAATTTTTTATGATGGCAATTTGCCACAATGTTTTGTTTTTGTTTTCTCTTTCCCTCTTTTTCGCTTTTTCTCTTTGATTTAATTATTGCACAAATATATGCATATGTATACTATATATATGCAGAAATGGCCGATGTGGAGCAGTGCACTCTGGCAGATGCAATCGAGACTGCCGCAGTTGAACATGTTTATGATGATGTTGAGCTTGATGTTGATGAAATGACAGGCAATTGCAATGAAATCTGAAAGCAATTGTAAAACGCATTTAGCATAGCATACATTTAGCTGATGAACACTTTTTTCTTCTCCCCAAAATCATCATCCCACACACAGAAACGCCGCCATTGGGCAAGAGGCAACGCTATAGTGACAGCAGTTACGGACCTGGAATTGGGGGCGCTTCAAACACTCGCAATAAAAGCAATAATCATACACTGCCAGCAACTAGCAACAATCAACGTCGCTCCAACACCGCCAACGAGCGCACCAGATCAAATAGCACAGCTGGACAGGCGGCTCATGGTTTGCGCACGCGTCTCTCAATGCCTCTGACCAAATACGAGAGACGCTGACGCAAGCGACGCTTGTGCAGCTGTTGCAGCTACTAAGAAATTTGAATAATGACCAGGTGTGCTTTGTTAAGCGAGTCTTTATTATTATATTTTGTAATTTTTATTATATTTTTTCTATTTTGTTGTGTTGTGTGGTTGGACTTTTTGTAAATGTTGAGAGCGCAAACTCAATGCAATAAAACTCACAAACGCATTATTTTTATCAATTGTTCAATATATGTAATGCAAATGCAATTGCAAGCTACTTAACTTATCATTAAGATATTCATTTAATTGTACTTTGAACTTGCTGTAGAATGCATGCAGTTTTTCTTAGCATAAGACCAACTGTAATTTAGCGAAGATGACAAAGAAAGATCTATTATGAATATATGTATTTAGGATTAGACAGCATGTAAGTGCTAAAGTATACCAACTGCAAAGAAACCAATTGACAAACAATTTAGGTATTAATTCAACAATATTAGGATCGCCGAATAAAACTTTTGCATAAATATATATTTTTATAATGCACACAATGTGTTTTAATTGGGCAACAACTTACTTTAATAATAATAAAAACTTTGTCATTTGATACTAAAATATTTTATTTTCTCAACCATAACAATTTTATAGTATGTATGCATGTATTTTCAGCATTTCCACACGGCTTTCATTTTTTGCTGTAAATAAAAGAGTCACATTTAGATTTCAATGAATTTCCTTGAAATAAAAAATGCAAATGCAAATCAAAATAAAATGCAAAGCGTGTAAATGCTTCAGCTGATTAGCAGAAACTTAAAATACGAAAGCTACAAAGCATTTACTTTTAAATGCACCTCGTTTGAAAGTATTTCTCATCGATGAATTGGCAGAATGCCACCAAGCGTTTAAATTTCTGCACTGTTGTTGCAAGCGCCATGTTCGGCAGCTGTGTGGTCAGAATGCTAAACAAATGGCCAAAAGCTATTGCATCCAATTCACAGGGCATCTCTCCATAGAAGAAAGGCGTATCAGGTGATTCTTGTAGTTTGTCCTCCAGCATCGCACAGCATTTGCCAACTTTGTAGATGACATCTTCGATTTTCAAATCATGCCACTGATATACCTTTAACAATCTCAGTGCATTGCTACGCTTGCTGCTATTTTGCATCACGCTTAAGGGCCAGGGAAAGACGATGCCATTGCGTGGTGCCGTCACCTCCTTGTAGACGCGCTCGTTCTTAAAACTTATATATAGTTCTGCCATTGTAAATATGTTCTCCACCATCGAGACATAGGTGCGCATGTCGGCCTTTTCATCTTCGTCCTGCCAGCTCCCAATTGCCATTTCCTTTTGCTCCACGAAGTTAACAATGGGTTCGAACTCGGCAAAGAGGAATGCGCCCGCTCGTATAAACGGCAACTTGGTCATGCGTCCGCCCGGTGACATATGCTCTGCATTGGAACAGGAACGCACTTCAAATGGTAAATTACACATCTTTAGATAAGCCTTTACCGCCAAGCAGCTTGCATTCTCCGGCAACAGAATCTGTTCCGCTTCGTATGGCTGACAAAAACAATTATTTGACTTACGTTGTGAATACTGTAGCTATTTAGTATCTCACCTGGTAAAGCTTGGCATCCTCAGGCCAGGGTTCCTCGGCTAATTTGTCGGCGGTGTGCATTTGGTTTATGTATTGCGAACTTTGCATTATTTTTGACTAAGTCTGTTGATGAAGTAACAAACAAGTATATTTAGTGTATTTGGTATTTAACAAGTGTAGTTGGGCAACACTGAACAAATGTTGTGGATAATACTCGATAATTTTTTGAACGGTGATTGTGGCAACTCTACATTTACATTTTAGTTTTTTGTTGAAAAGTGCAAAATTGTGTTAAATTAATATTGTGAGTATTAATAAGCGCACGAATACGAAATTAAACATGTGTTTTGTGGGTTTTGTGGAGAAAGAATATAAATAGAAAGACGCGCGACGTCTAATGAAAAAACAAGGATTTTGCTGGAAAATAATTAAAGAATGCCCTAACGCCGGTCTACGTGTTCGTGTGTGTGACGTTTGAGATTCAATTAATCCCGCGTTGCCTTCAGCGTCATCGGCGCGCAATACATTTCCTTGAGCATATAGCACCTTCTTCAGCTCCCCCACGAACCCTCTTCGCCGTAAAACTTTGACGGGGGGTCGTCTTTTACTATCTCTTTCATTTTGGCCTCTTGGCTTGTTTGGATTTGGCGTTTGAAATGTGTTTCATTTGATGATTGGTTTGTTTCTTCCAAATGTTCTGTTCTGACTGCGCCTGCCTTTTGGCCTGTTCATTTTGCATTCACACTTAATTAATTTTCGTGTATTGTAATTCAATTTAAATACGATTCTATGTATTTTCTTTGGCAACTGGAAAAGTGCGGCCAAAAATTAGTGCTTCTAAGAATTTCCAGTGCAAACATTTTTTGTTTTAAATTTAAAACAAACAGCAAATGTATAAAAATACGTTTTATTATCATATGTCGCTGATGACGATGAGTCACAGAAAGAACAGCTATGCATCTAATAAGTATATGTACTAATATTAGTACATTATGCATTTTGAAAAACACAATTGTAGCACAAAAGGAAAATAATGAAATAAATATTATCGTAGCCCACGCAGTTACACATGAACATGACTTGGTGTGCTGTATTTAGATAAAAGCGTAAAAACAAAAGCAATAACAAGCGAAGATAATAAATATAAAAAATAACTAGAATCTTTATGTATGTATGTATGTGTGACTGTAAGTCAACCCATTGTGGTCAATAATATTGGCATTCAATGCCGCCATACTGACCCCGCCTTTCGAGCCTTCACCATATTTTTTTTTGCTCTATCGCTGCTAATATATGTATGTGCATATGTATTTTTGCCTTATCTGCCCATGCGGGTTCATATATGGTTGTGCTTTTAAATGCACACGTATGTACATACATACATTCACTCACACAGGTTATGTATGTATGTGGGATCGCTACATATACATACATACATATGCTTCACATACACTTTAATGTATATTTAAAAATTAAAAGGGTATTTTGGTGTTATGGAAAAGTATGATGGAGTCGATTGGATTGAGACAAAGCGCTCACCCAGAGATCATCGAGTTTGTTTCCATATCTTGAGCTTGGTTTTCCCTCTCTCCAATTTTGAGTTGGGGCTCTCTAATTTAAAACAAAGTGTATATCAAAGTTGACTGTGTATACCAGCTGCAGGCTTGTTTTGTGTATGCTTGCAGAAGGTGGCGTTCATTTATGTGTTAATAATTAGTATTAATCAATTTTACTGAGCTGGAAAATGTATGTGCATATATAACATATGTATACACCTAAACATTTATTAGATATACTTATCGAAAGCTTAATAATTAAAATACCCTGGAATTTATGCTATTATTAGTCGCATATAGAGTTTGTTTTGTGAATCATATATTTATAAACAATAGCTTATGACAAATCCTTAAGTCATATGCTTATACCTTAAAAAAAGCTATATATTGATTTGGAATTTATTTTTAGTATCATGGCTGACACAGACACACAACAGCATTCAGAGCCGCATCACGACGAGGATGTGCACGATGCCAACTATCAAGCGCCCCCAACAAAGACTATTGAGGAAATTATGGCTGCCGATCAGGAAGATGAAAGCCTAAGACGTTACAAGGAGGCGCTGCTAGGTGCTGCCCAGGCCGAAAAGATTATTGTGGGTGCGTATTAATTGTAGACAACAAATGTTAAAAAGCATATTTTAAAAAATATTTTCTGTTTATAGAACCTAATGATGAGCGTAAGGTGATTGTAAAAAAATTGGCGCTAGTTGTGGAGGGTCGCGATGATATGGAATTGGATCTAAGTGGCGATATTAGTCAGCTCAAAAAACAGGTACAAACCTGTGTAATAAATCATTTGCATTTTCATATTATAATTAACCTATATTTATAATTTTCACAGCTCTTTGTGATTAAGGAAGGCGTTCAGTACAGGGTTCGCATTGATTTCATTGTACAGCGTGAAATTGTTCATGGCCTTAAGTATGTGCAAAAGACCTACCGTATGGGTGTGCCGGGTAAGTGTAGATAGTTTATGTCTATGTAATTAAATTACAGTTAGCGCATTTTACTTTTAACTTGACTTTTTAAGTTCAGTACATAATCTTCTGCTTGCCTTTCACACAACCAAGTTGTGTAATGGTTATTTTGCTTTGTGCACTTAAGGGGCTTTAAATTCTGTTTGGTTCCAATCACATTGGGCTAGGTCTATTTAGTAGACATTTTACATTTAACGATAGCAGTTGCGTAAAAATGGCAAATAATAGTTTTGATGGCACTGCTTTGTTCTGCGGCATATTTAGTGTATTTTATATAGTTTTTATAACATTTGCAATATTCACCATAATAATGTGCTGACGAGTCTATATTATATTTCTTAAATGCTTCTCACAATTTTTTGGATATTTAATTTGCATTGTTCCTAGTTGTGGGTAAGCCTTAACTATAAATGAATGACTGTGCAAGCATTTCATATTAATTTTTTAATTGATGTTGTTTTTAACGCAGTGGACAAAATGACGCACATGGTTGGCTCGTACCCACCCAAAAAGGAAATTCAGTTCTATTTAACGCCTCCGGAGGAGGCACCCTCTGGCATGGTATCTAGAGGTACTTACTCGGTTTCTTCGGTCTTCACGGATGATGATAAGCACATACACTTAAAATGGGACTGGACCTTTGAGATCAAGAAGGATTGGGCATAAGACAGAGCAGCACTTACACATATACACACCACCACCACCACCACCACATTTTACAAGAAAACACTAGCAAGCCTGTCAAAATTTATGTAAATTACCGATTTGTGCAAATTTGTTTTCAAATGTCACGAAAATTCCTAATTGTCAAGTATTTGTGTTAACGGTATTAATCAACAAATTATTTTTGTATTTTAAAAAGTTGTAAATGAGAAGAAAAGCCATGAAAAGTATTTTTGATACTATTGAAATTGAAATTGAGTGTGTGTAAATGAAAAGTTGTCGCTTATGTTTCTTTATAAGACAGTCATGCAATCAATCAATCAGCCAGCCAGTCAGTCACTTCAGTCAGTTCAAAATGCCATTGGATATGTAAAACATAAGTTTCTTGAAAAAACTGATTTAATGATAAACTTTAAAAAAGTTTTGTGCATTTGCCTTGTATTTAAACTGTTAAATTTATAAATAATTGTCATCCCAGATTGTGTAATTAATGCAAGAGCAATTCAGTTTGAAAAATCAAATTTAATATCCAAAGATGTATTGCAGTCGCATCTTGTATACATATTATAATACATGTATTAATTAAGAGAAAAAACTGTGTAATGCATTTGATATATATTATTTTCGTCGTGAAGCGGCATTTAAGCGAGCGCTGCACTTGCTAGTTGCTCATACCTAATCCATTTGTTCTGTGTAATTCATGTATGATTTAAGCAAATGCAGGAAAAACGTAACTTAAAGCAATGATAATAAATTATATGCAAGTATTGAACAAGATTTATGTCTGTTTCAATTTACTGAATGTACATTTAGTTTTATAAGATTTTTGTTTGGGTGTAGCTTGCCAAGAGAGCCACCAGAAACGAGAGCGCAGCTTTGTTTACATTTGTTGCTTGTGTTAGCAACATGTTGCGAAGCAATATTGTGTTGGCAACATGCATATGTGCTCAACAAATGGCACTTAGACGCACATTTATCTTGAGCAAATTGACAAACCAAACTTTTCGGAAAAGCCTGAGGAAACCGCACAAACAACAAAGCAAATTGTGTGTAATGGAACATCAACAACAATGATAGCCTGAGGATATGTGTAAACATTAAAAACAACGGTTAGGGCCTTAAATATATGCGATTGTTTGACAGTAAATAAATACTTAAGCTAAAACTGTTTTTAAAAGCATTCATAAAAAACTAATTTATTAGCAAATTGTTAGACAGTTGCGCACTTAAGATAATGCAGGTAGTTTGTTTTTCACGAGCAACAGTAATTGACATGGCTTTGATGAACTTTCAGTTGCAACTGCTGCATTGTGCACCACCTTCTAGCTGTAGTCTGCCGTGGGAATGGCCATGGCCGGCACATAAAAATAAATGCGTTAAGCTCCAAATAAAGCGAGCGAAACAGTTAAAGCCTGAACACAGTTGCGGACTGACAGTTATCCCTTAAATATAAAATAGAGCGGAAGTGGTTACCTTTTGGAATTTACATAGTCAAGGGTATAGCAAAGCAGTAAACAAAATGTTGCCACATGGCTTACACATACACACATTACACACACGGTGGCATTCGGTGGCCATTTGTTGTTATATTGGCTCACTTAGCTGCAACAGTTGCAAATGGCGCCTGCAGCGAGCACATGCAACGCTTTTATGTGCGCTCATAAATTTTATACAGCTTAACTTCGTTTGCTTTTTTTTTGTAGCAGTATTATTCAAAACACATATATGTTATGCATGTGCACTCTTGGGTTCATACAGATTTCATATTTTATAGCTCACACATTTTAATGCAATAGTGCTTAAACTAAAATTCCTTTGGCATATATTTTGTAATTGTGTCACCATTTTGTGGATTTCAGCAGCTCTAACGTGTAGACTCTATTTAAATATAATTGAATGTGGCAAAGATTTATGCAACTTTACTATATGTGGTTTGCTGTTGCTCATTTTGTATGCTGGAGAGCAGGCGAGCGTGCTAAAGTTTTTTGGTTGCCTACGTGGCGTATGATGAATATTATTCAACTATATAATTCAACTAAGTATACGTGTTTGGGCCAAAAAGCAAAGCCTGCACATAAAGCAGCTTAATGTCTGCTTGCCTTATGATTAAATCTTGCGTTAATATGTTAACTTAATTCTAGGAAGTAACTTCAGCTTTGAAGAATGTGATGAAAAAGCTATAAAGAGATGACAGCACCTCAAGATTATAATGGTCAATTGACTAGAGTAAGTAGGATGTTGACCCTTAGGCAACAGCCAAATTTGCGTTTATATTGAATCTCCTTATCAATTTTTCTGTTTTATTTTTGTTCAAATTTAGTTACTTTGTGGGTTGATTTATTCAAATGGGTTCCCACATTGATTTTTGACATTGCTCTTTGTATATTCTCTAGATATGCGTTAATGGTAATCAACATAATGCTATGCGGCCTATTTGGTTAGCTTGAATTTTGAGCTGGGTCAAAAAGGCGCTCGGCATGAAGTAAGTATAAGTTTATTTATAAACAAACTTAAGGCTAAGCAGCTTTAACTTGAGCTTGCTTCCGTGGCAGCCAATTCTGTCTTACGCTATGCTTCATTTATTTTTATGTCACTCGCATTTAATTTAAATATTTGCAACTTAAAGCATTTAGCTTGCGTGTGCTAAGCAAGAAAAGTAAAGCACACTTTTGGGCTCAGACCCGTGGCTAAAAGCTCATCAAGCTGCTGCCACACACTCAGACACATACACACACACACACACGCACACACACATACATATGCACATAGCGATTAATTGTCTAGCTGTTGTTGTTGTTGTTGTTGTTGCCGCCTTTGTTGACTTTGCAGTTCTGCTGTTTTGTAATTAAGTCGAGCACACTAATTAAAGCACATTCCGTAATTAGGTTTTCACTCGTGTCCTATCGTATCATACTTATATTGTATCTCACATGGGCCACTGACACGTCGCTGGTGTTAAGCTGTCAAGTGCGCATTTTAAAGTGTATGCCATGTTTGCTGCTCTCGCTCTGTGCTTTAACCAAACAAATAACAACAGTTGCAATTGGCTGCAATTGATTTTCCATGTCGCAAAGTTCAAGGACTTAACTCTGATTACGAATGCAGAAGCGCTAATGGTAGCATACGCCATCCTCGACATGTCTAGGTCACTGCTAATGGCACTTTGATTAAATATCTATTTTCATATACTGCTGACAGTTAAGGTCTCAAGTCCCTCAGGTGCATTAAGACGGTGCAAAAGAAATTTATAAGCTTGAACTTTTGTTATAACTTTAGCCGCATATTCAAATGAGTCTGGCCTTAGGGCTTGCAATTTAACTCTCAATGCGAATTAGCATTTAATCTATTATGTAAACCAATCAGTGTTGCTTACAATGCTCATCAAAGGTCATAAAAGGCTACTCGCCCTATTAGAAATTCAGGCGCAAGGCTAAGGCTAAGGCTAAGGCGAAGGCAAAGGCAAACGCCAAGGCTCATAAAAGATTTTCTCACGCCCACTCTTTTGCTATTCCCGCTGATGCGGCTGTCGTGGGTTTTTCCACACTGAACCCACGCAAGTTTCAGCTACAGCAAACGTAAACATGTTTTGATTCCGATATGGCCATATATTATGCATGCCAGGAGCACAATTATTGCCCCGTTCTGTGGCAGCAACATGAGGCCCTGATCATTGACAGGCGGCATGACGCGAGTATCTCCGTTGCGTGGGGTCAGTTTACAAATTTATGCAAAACCCATTTGTGTCTTCGAATTATTTAATTTGTGCTCTGCAGTAAATGTCTTAAAGCTGGCTGATTGCATGTGAGCATTATACTGGGGCCTAAATTCTAAATTGATTTAATGCCTTTGAGCTTTGAACGCATGCAAGTGTATCAAGTTTTCCTTCTAATATGTGGGCTGGGAATATTGTGTTTAGTTGAATTTGTTAATGGTACTATAAATAGTATCGATTGATTTAGCCGCTGTTATTAGTTGCATATGAAAATTTGTTTTTAAGCCTTTTTTATCGATTGTAAACACACTTTCATTTACACACATAAATATTTAATGCAATAATTTTATAAATACCTGTTTATTTAATAACACATTGTGCTGCGACATGCACTTAAATCAAATCCACATGACACAACAGTGCGTATACTTCACATATTGTTAGCAAAGGAAATTGCAGAACTTGGCGAGCACGCTGCAATGCACTTTGACCTTCTTAGAATGCATGTGTATGTCTGTTTGTGTGCAAATTTATTTTTTGCTGCTTCTACTTTGCACTTAGTTTCTACGACTTGAGGTCTGGCGTTTGCCGGATACAAATGTTGACAATATCCTGTTAAGCTGGTATTAACAAGTGCTCAGGAAATTCAATTCCAGTCAACTCCAAGTGCAGACTGAGTACCATATAACTCGATTTAAATGCCAGTGACAACAATATGGCGCGCGTACAAGTTGAAGAAATTGACAGCTGTGCCTGTTAGCAATTCTAAATTAATTAACAGTCGACTGACTTTGAAGCACTAATGTCACGCTCGATATAATAAAGATTAAATATTAAGCTGACTGCGAAGCTCTTTTAGCTGACTTTACTAAGCACTGCATACAATTTTATTGATTGATCAATTGAACTGCAAGCCAAAAACAATAAATCAACAACATTAACTTGGACAATGGGTATGTAAAATAATTGCCTTTTGATGGGGCACAACATTGCATGCGATAATAGCTTCTAAGTCTTTGTGTGTGTAAGTTTTCATTGAGCATTACTTGCTTATGTATTTGTGTGTTTGCGTGTTATGCCGGCATGGCAATTGTGATAAAAACCAAAACAGAGCAACAGTCGCTGAACAGCGCAACACGCTCTCTTGTGCTCTTGCGCTCATCAACATTTGGCCACAAGGTCGGCAACATTTTCTTATGGCGCTTGTTGCTTCTCTCGCTCTCCCGTTCGTTTGTTCGTTCGTTCGCTCACACTCGCTCATTTTGCATGCGTGCGTTGAGCGTGTGTGTGTGTGTGTGTGTGTGTCAGCCTGTTGGACGTTGCTCACTTCTGATTAGAACAACACACTCAGTTCTGATTAAGTCGTGCGGGTGAACGGATCGTTGTGCTCCCGTTGACGTTGACGTGGTCGTGGCCGTCGCCAGTTCAATTTCGCGCGCTTGTGTTTTGCGTTATGTGCTTGTGAATTTATTTAACAAAGCGCTCTATTTAACATAATATAATATACACATATGTATATTGATATAAATAATCAAGGCATATATATTCAAATGCACATGTGAAATTTATTTAAATTGCCAGCAAACAACATCAACAATCAACGATTTAGTTACTCGGTACGGGGTAAGTTCTCTGTCTGTGTATTTCATACAATGAGAACTTTTAATTAACACAAAGTACAACTAGTGGCCGGCGAAATTAGCAAACCTTTGCCGTTGTTGTTGTTGTTGCTGCTGTTGTTATTGTTTTTTGTGCCTTTTTTTGTTTGCTTCTTTTATAATATCATATAATCAAGCGCAACTAATTGCTAAGTTCAATAGCAACTAAAATGAAATGAGCTAAAAATAAATGAGGTAGCAAATACTAAAATCAAGTTCAAATGCTAGAAAACCCGCTGGCGCTGGCATGTGTGATAAGCATTACGTGCTTGCAACCGTCACTGATTGTCGATAGCCTCTAATTCAATTTATTATGAAATTTTTCTATTTTCTATTAATTAGTTGTCTGTCTGTGTGCGTGTGTGTGTGTGTGCATAAAATACGTTATGAAAAATTTGAAAATAAAAAATTATTCTATAAAAAATGATGCTGCGCTCAAATTGTCAGCTGCTGGCGACACATTGCGTCAGTTTTTGTTGCTATTTATTTTTTATACAATTTGTTGCTTCTTTTTTTTTTTTTTTGCAATTCTGATGGCCGGACGCTATACGCGTGTAAATGTGTGTGTGTGTGTGTGAGTGTGTGCGTCGAAAGAAATGATACAAAAAGCGGCACAAATAAATTTAGTTAGCGACTTTTGATATTGCCGGGCGTATGTGTATACATCACACATATAAACAAATGAGCTTGAATATTTGTGGGTGGTGTTGACTTTGGCATTATTATTAATGTTTTCTCAGCAATAACTTATACTATTTAATGGGTTTTCAAAAAAATGTTTGTCTGTGCCATCTTAGAGGTCAAGCACTTTTTTGTTGCTTTATTAAAATCCATATAATTACCAGCTTCATCTTTTAAGTATAGCAAATATTTTAGATTCCATTTTGCAAGCACATTGAGCAATAGCTATAAGTACTACCAGCCAGTCGTATAAAAATACTCATTTACTTTGGTCGCCAAATCATTTGCCAAGTTGTCTTTAAATAAATCAAGTTATAAAAATGTACGCGCGCTGATTTCGTTTTGGGTTAACGGGGCTTAGCGTTAATAAATTAACGCCCACTCTTTGTATTATTATTAAGTATGAGTACATTATACACTGTTTTTTTTTTTAATCTTTATGGCAGCAACATGAAATTCTATAAAACAAATCAAGGCATGTGGCATATACATACTGTTCTATATACTTACCACACATACGTTGTATGTAGCTGAGAACAAGTTGAGGGAGCGTCCATATCAAAGTTCAAATTAAAAGGAATTCACTTTTTATCAGCATTGCAGCGATAGCGTCGATAAAATAGTTCATTAAAGTCAGCCCAAAAATAAAATAAATTATATTTCACATTGCTGTTTAAATAATCAGTTTTATTGACTAATTGTAGAGTTAGCTAGATAACAAATCCCACTCATCGTTGATTATGCTGTCTAAAATAAAAATATATATATATTAATTAAAAGAAAAATAATCTAATAATGAATCATTTTTTTTTGCGTGTGCTACGAATATTATCAAAGTTTTCTTCAAACGATCTTATCTTGGTCTAAGTGAAGCGTGCAACGCAGTTGGGCATACCCTATATATAGTATACTGCATGTGCTTTTATTTATACATTTCTCTCACCCTCTCTCTCTGTATCTCTCTCACTCACTCTCTAGCGGTGCTGTCAACAAAAGTGTGACACTTTAAAGAGAATACAATTGATTTGCATAATATTTGCTTTAGCAGCTTCCAACTTTGCTATTTGCAAATGCAATATTTGAATAGAGTTTTCTACACACATACAAATGGTGGCCAATATATAAATATATTTGAAGCATATGAGATAATAATATGCCCACTCATCAGCCTCAGCTTCAAAGGCGCGCAATGCTTTGACACACTTTACATTTGTTTACAAAATACAAAATTCTAAAATTGTTCTATGCCTTTGCGCATAATAATCTGTATTTGTTGCTCGCCATAAACAAATGTAAACAATGAGACATTTTTGTGGCAAAGCGTATTGCAAATTCGTTTTATTTGTATGCTTAAGCTTTGGCAATTGGTTCTTGTTGTTGTTGTTGCTGCTGCTGCTTTTAGCGCAGGTCATAACAGTTTCTTATATTTTTCACATGCTCTAGGCGCAACGTTTTTATATTTATTTCTCGTTTAGATTTAATTAAATTTGCACATTTGTGTAAAATATCATATACATATGTTGTCGCTTTCCCATGCATGTGTACGTGTGTATCTGTGTGTGGCAGTTTCGAGGCGTGTCTGCAGCTGTGTGCGTGAGTTTGAGTTGCCCCCCATGTGTCAGCCCAGACGCCTAATCAAACAGCAACAGCAACAATGACAACTTGTGCGGCGACAGCCAAATTTCAGAAAGCCCTCATGCAAAAAGAATATATGTATGTATATAGCATAAATAATAAACATGTGTAATGATAGAGAACGACAGAACACTCAGCTATGAATAATCTTGCTTTGAGTTGATTATAAAAAGCGCAAGAATTTTGTATAAATATATCTATAAATTTTGCAATTATATGTTTGCTTTGAGTTCATTATTGTCTTAGCTATGTTTGCTCTAATTAGCAGCAATGCCACATGCAGCGGCTTAAATATGCCTAATTAAACCTAATTATGCTTAAGCCTTGCATATTCATAAATCAGTAAATCAAATGTCACGAAAGGAAATTTGCAAGTTGAAGGCGCCACAGTAAAATGTAATTCGTTGCTACACAAATGCTGATCATAGAAAGTTAGAACAATTGCATTTTGAAATTAAAATTTGGGCTTGAGATAATATAATTAGTTTCATTCTAATCATGTATTATTTTTCAATTATTTGGAAGCTTGTGTTTATTTTTCATTCTGCCTCAGTGCTCTTTATGCTTCATTCCTAAACGTACTAAACATTTTCTCCACTTAGTTTTCAAGATCGAAATGTTTGAAGTTTTTTTTTCATAAGGTGCATTATTTTGTTTTGTGTATAAATCGTAAATTAAAAAAGTTTAAAAGCATATTAATTGAAAAACACACGCTGACATTTATTAATTTTACAATTTAATTCTGAAATTTACTTAATTAAACTGTACTTATTTTTTTTCGCTTTGACTGATGCTAGCGATTGAGTGGCTGAGAGAGTTGTGAGAGTGCGGAGTGTAGTAAACAAGCTTGGGAATGCCGATGCTTTTGTTTGCCTTTACGCTGTAAAATATTGCACTAAACCATCCCTAAAATATAATTTAACAGCATAATTTCCGTTTATTAAAGGTGTCTAAATATAGTGCAAGGCTGTTGCATGATTTGCGCTTACATTTTTGAGGTAGTGCAATTACAACTTCCGAAGCCTGTACAATTTCCTACTCCTCTGAAGGCTAATCCGCAATTTGTGCTCATTAACGTTGCCATATATAGCGATTATATAAATGCTAACGATAATTGTCGCAACATTAATGGTTTGCTATTTGATGTCATATGACTAGCTCCGGCGACTTGTCAATCGACGAAAGATTTGTGTTAATTTCAAATATACTATTTATTCAGCGACCACCGCGACGAGTATGTAAGCGTAAAATAACACACCAGATTAAAAAAAATATCTCAACATTAAGATCTATTGCCTTACACACGTTGCTACCAACATAAACTATAAATCACATAGCCTCAAATTGATTTAATTTGCCCATAATCAGTAAACACATGGCAGTTCTATCCATTAATCAATATAACAATAAAGCGATTAAAAAAACTCAGCCTTAATAACTTCACCTTTTCCGCTACAATCAAACACCTCTATACACACAGTTATCTACTTCCGTAGAGCGAGACCTCTCACTGCGCTCTGCTGTATTCTCAAGCAGTATGCTGAGCATATGCGCATTGCGCTTTGAGACAATTTCCAGCAACTTGAAAATAAATTGTTGGTATAATGTAATGTGTAAAGAATCTAAAATGGAGATTGTTACTTTTCCCGACAATCTCTTGTAATTTTTATTATCCCGAGGCGCACGCCGCCTGTCAATGCGCCAGTGGCGTAACATTGAACTTGGCATTGGTCCTCAACGCCGAAAGAGACCTGTTTTTAGCCAAATGTAAAGAGGAGTTAGCGAACAAGAAGAACTACAGAGCAGCACTTTTATATAACGGCAAATCTGAGTTATTGTCTGCCGCACATTTGGCAATCAACAATATTATTCAATATTTGACGACAGCATCGTTGATAAGTGAAAATCAACGGCAGTTTACTAATTTAAATTTATGTTGTGCTTAATGATAAAGTCTAAGTTTAATTATCGCTATGTAAACAACTAGAGTGCGATAAATAACAAGACAAGAACGAATATCAATAGAATACAAATGATATATCTTTAATTACAAATTAGAAATAAGAGAAAACGCAACTCCGTTAATACAAAACCTGCGTCTTATTATGCGTTTTTTGTTAGATTCCAAGGATAGTATTTGTTATTTATTTGCTTTTCAGTCGATACACCTTTGATATTTGTGTCTTGATGCCAGCCTGACTACTTAAGATTGATTTCTAACGATTAGTTTTGTCCTGAGGTCCGCTCATTGAGCTGAATTCATGTCATGCTTATTTACCAAATATACTAGAAAATCTGTTCCTTTATGAGAGCGCGTGATATAAAGCGGCGCGTATGTCTAGCCTGGTAGTGGCATAGCAGAGCAGGATGACAATCCTAGTACCAATATATAAAGACACTGACACCACACGACATCACACACAGCACACTGCTAAAGGCACACGCGATACAAAAAAAACAAGAATTTACAACAATAATGACACCCATCAAAGCCCAGTTTTAAAATATATTAACCAAAATTCCGAGATTTACTGACTGTTCTATGCACCACCAAAGACACCTGTAGTGAGTCGTTGTTAGAACCAAATTGCTCTGCCTAACGCCAAATGTATGCCAAGAGAAAGAGGCGTTAAGCAGGACACGGGTCTGTCAAGTTCAGCAAGCGTCTAACGGGAAACTAATTAATCGCTCCATTACTTATGTCAGCCAAAAGCCACAAAGCTCACACACACCACACACCCACACACTGCAATACCAACTTTAGAGATGCACTTATCACACATTTTTCCAGAACCAAAACCAGTTAGCGACAACAACACTTTGGCAAGCTTCCAGAGCGAAATTCTGCTCTAATGGCCTCACGCTGCCAGGCATAAAAACTTAGTTAATGTCCTCCACATGTTCTGCTCCTCTTCTCTTCTCTCTCTCTCCTCGCGTTCTTTCCCTCCTCCCTCTTTTTCTTCTTGCCCGCGTCTCTTCTGCTCTCTCTTTTTGGCTCATCGTCCCTGCGTTAAACTCAGTTTCCACATCTGCGCCTGCAGAGCTTGGCACATGTATGTACGTTACACTCAATGCTAAAACATCCCCGTTTGTAAGCAACGAAAAGATAGTTTTCGCCTAGGAATTGCAACTTATTATTGGTAGCTACAGCTTTTCTTTCTGCGCTTGATGTTCAACGAATCTCCCAGAGGCATCACGAAAACATAAATATCCGCTCAGAGGCCACAGCAAGATATCAGATTGATTACCTAAAATTTGCAGCAGACGTGTACCGGATTAAGTCTAATATGTAAATCTTCACTCCAACCCTTATGCACCCTACTAATGCGAATTTCTATATAGCCAATAAGCTATCCTCCAATTGTGTCCAAATAATAGATTGAAAGGAAAATAATTTAGTTGACAAGCAAGCAATCTTATATTGAAAATAAAATGTATCACGCAATATCACTTTATAAACTTACAATGTTATAAGCTGTCAACCCTATGTCACATGCAGTGCTCATATAACCAACACAGAAACATAATGTAAAACCCCAGTAGACTGAGACTATTTTCTAGTAATTCATCAGCAGAATGTGTTGCAAGACCCCTGTCCGCATATACAGAAAAAAACTAGCTTAACAAAAGCAAAATGTAGCATGCCACCCTAATAATAGGGCTGAGCAAAGGTATAGCAAAATTTTAAATGATAATTGTATTTCCTTAAAATAAAAGCATGCCAGTGAGCAATCACCAAACGCTACGTATTCCTGGATTATAGTTTAAGTAATGCTTATTCAAATAAGAAATAAAGCAGGCAATTTCTACTAGTGGTGGGATGGTAGTAACTGGATGTATAAGCAATGCTGGCGATTAGTAAGCAGTGAACCATGCTGGGATGTACAATATTTATCACAAATAAGTATAAAAGACTGAAATGCATCAAAATTTTACAATTAACTCGTTTTTGCTTATAAAAAAGATTACAAATGAATCATTTAATTTCAAATGTACCGATTATGTTGTGAAATATTTTCTGCATTAATAACTTTACAGTCGTTGATTTAACTATTTATTTAAAAGTAAAGTAGTGTAAGATTTCATTACCTTAACAAAATATTATAAATATTTAAAATTTAAAATATTGTGAGTAGTGCAGTAGTTGATCAATACACCACTGTGCATCTCATGTGCAGAGTTCAAAATGTAATGAAAAGCACCAAAGCCAAGCCAAACAGTTAAGCCACAAGCCTATTTAAGCTGGCGCCCACATTTGCCAGCAATGTTCGGTTTTTGAGCCGCCCACAATAAAATAGCTGGCTTGATGTGTACTTTGTTTGGAGTGCACGTTGCGTATACGCAATGTTTGCAATTAGCTGCAGCGTAGTTGCAGTTGCTTGGCAGCCAATTAATAATATTTAATGCTGACTTTTTGGTTAGGCATTGTGTCTTCAATTAACGCTTAATTAAATACTCTGGTTTGGCGCTGACGTGGCGCCCCTAACCGAGCTAAGAGCTCAACGCTGCGCTGCTCTGGACAACATTTGAACACAATTTAGCTAATTAAGTCAGACGACGTGGCACTTTAATAATGAATCGAACACGAGCTGTGAATTGCAGCTCAAGATAAAATAAATTTAAGATTTTTACGAGGTGAAGCTGACAGCACGTGGCAGTCAACTCACGCACACACATGCATATTAATGCAAACTATTTGCGTATGTGCTTCAATTGTTATATGACACGCTTGTTGTTTGGGGGAAGCCCGCGAGGGCAATAAAACTGAAATATCTGCCTTGAACTTGCAGCATATCAAATTCTGAGCAGCAATAAACACGAATGTAATCATTAATCATGAACACTCCAAGATACACACACATACACTCACAGATACATGTGTGCCTAAGGAACTCAGCCTCAGTTCGTTTGGTGTTTGGGCTTCGCTTTAATCAATTGCCAGCAAAAAAAAAATATGCAAGGTTCTTAAAGTAAATAGCGCTCAATTGAAAAGCAGCGGATACTCACACATACGTACATAATGTATAAGTATTTGTGTGCTGTAGCAGCTTAATGTTTATGCTGGCAACATGTGGCGTGAGCAAAGTCAAGCGCTTGACTCGATATTTGCGAAATTGTGGCAAAAAATTATTCTCATTGGCTTAACTAGCGTCATTCGTTATTCATTCAACTTAATAGTGGTGCATGCAAATTAATAATAATTACTGAAGCAAAATGTTATAGAAATTATTAGCACAATAGCAGCATTTGCTGATTACGTATACGCAGCGTTTGACTGGCGCTCATTAAATTTGTGAACTGCAAGCAGTAAAAGTTCAAATGTAGTGTTAATATTTAGAACAATTCGAGTGTTAAATTGAGCATGCCGAACATAAAACTGATGGCGCTTGAAACGAATAAATATTATTTCATTTCAATTGCAAATTATATATTGCTGGCGTTCAATTTGTTTTTTGTTTTTATTTGAAGTGCGGCCATTAAGCAGATTTGGCATTATTTTAGTGTGCTACTGCAATAATTTCTACAAAACCAGTTAATGTTTATCACGCTCTCTCAGCTATGTGCTCTGCAGTAAACAATTCCAACGACAGCAACAAAAGCAGTATAATAAATATAACAAAAAGTGCACTGCTACACGCGCCAGTTGGCAAAGCCAAACAAAACCAAAATGCGCGGCTTCGTATAGCAACAATGCCTGTCTCTATATTTATTTATGAGTAGTTTTTCCGAAGCGCACTACACTTCTCTCGCTCGCCATTGTTATTGTTGCTTTGTGCGCGTTTTGCTGTTGTTGTTGGGCGGGTCAAACGCGTGGCCGCCTTTAGCTTTCGCCTTTGTTGTTGTCACTGAAACCTACAAGTGGTTGGCGCTATAAAGCACAAAAACAAAACAAAATTCCAAAGAATTTCAAGTGTTATATGCGCAAATTTTGACAAACACTTTGTTTCAACTGAAATTTAGGGCTAAGCCGTATTAGTAAATTAAAGGCAATGCTTGGTTGAATTTTAAACGTTTTTATTTTTACATTTTAGACGACAAATGTCAGATTACAAGCATTTAATAATAAGCAAAGATGCAGTTTTATTTTATTATTATTTATTTTTTATTTATTATCTCTGTTTATGCTTTGGTTATTCTGTTCCGTATTTATTCATTTCTAATTTGTGCTTGGTTTCTCTTTCTCATTTGTTTTTTTTGTACTTGGCTCGAATGCAAAATATTTGTGTGTAAGGAATGCAATTCACAGAAACGACTGCCCCCAAGATTGGCTTCCCACAATGTGCAAAACTTATTAATTAAAGAAAGAAACTTACAAATTTCTACGCGAATTAGAAAAATAAGGGTTACTGTCTGTATAAAAATATGCATTAAAGGGGAGAGTGGGCTTTTATTTTAAAGAAAGTGGGTAAAGTGGGTATATAATATAATATTTTATTATGGTTATTATTTCATATATCGCATAGAATTTCAGTGCGTACTGTTAAGTATAACGCATATATCGTCGTAGTTTGTAGTTCTTCCATTGCATCTTAATCAAAAAATTTAAATTAAATATGTAACAATTACTTTTTTACTCCGCTCATTACATGTGGATAAACTCAAAAGTTCAATGTGCTACAAATATATAACGCATACGCCGCATAGCTCACAAATAATTTTTGAGGTCACTGGCGTTAATAAATTTTAGTTGTTATTAGGCACGCCGCAATAAAGCCAAAAGCAGCTTTTGGCATAAATATTTATCAAATGGTTTATGCAACACACACATAACGCTGCTTTCGTTATGGCTGTGGCATGCCACTTGAAATTAAACCGAAACAATTTGTTCTGCTGCTGCATGCAACTGAAAGATGCAACTATGGGCCAAACTGCCAGTCAACTTTCAACAAGAAAACAAAGAGCATTTAGTTGCCAAGACAAAGGCAATAGCTAAAAGAAAAGTTTTACTAGTTCACATGTGTGTGTGTGTATGTGTGTGTCTGTGTGGGCTTGACATTGCCCTTGGGACATGCTGACAGTGCTGGATACCTAGCACATAAATTTAATGGCTAGCATAGATACATTGGACCGCAGTTTAGTAAATATAATAGATTAGTAGCCAGGCAACCAAAACTCAGTTACGCAGCATTGCATTTGAAAGTATTTTGCACAGAGCTTAGCTAACTTTTTGTTGCTTTGAAGTGCTTTTCAGTTAGAATACGAAAAATGCGAGCATTTTGAGGCACGTGGCAGCAGCAGCAGCAGCTACAGTTGGCTGGAATTTTGTTGCAAATCCTTTGGTGTAACGACAAGTGTCCTTTTGTAAGCAGCTGGCTGCTTCTCGCCTCGCCTCGCTGACTGCGCACAAGCGTGTTAAGGCGAAAACTTTTCTAATTGGAGCAAAGACACACTCAAGTGTGGCTCACAGTTCAGGCAAACAACAAATAGATACATAGCAACTTGTATTTGGGCATTGACAAAATGCTTTTAGGGCAACAACAACAACAACAAGATTTGTTGCATGTACTGTCTGTAACTTACACTTTGCAAGTTCTATTTGCTGTAGGCAAAATCAAAGCAATTAGCTTTTAGTCAGGCACTAATACAATGCAATTAAAAAGGCAGCTAACTTAATTGCATGTCATTTGATTGGCAGTAAGCCCTTTTGAGCTCATGCAGACTACTCAACTATCTCTCTCTCTCTCTCTTTTTTTTGCAGCTGGGTAGGCTGTGTGTGGACAAACAAGTGCTAAGCGCTGCAGCCTGCAACTGGCAGGCAATTTAAGCGCACAGCTGGCGGCATTGGTGGCGGCAGGGGCAGCGGCAGCGGCAGCGGCAGCGACTGTGCAGCGCCATGGTGAGCCACAATGCGGAAATTGTGAAAACGGAAAATGGCAAAAACGCGAGCATTATTGTAACAGCCGGCGGCAATGCAATGCAGCCCATGAAGACAAGCGCAATAGTGTCCACGTCGCTGGATGACTTGAGCGAGCAGGAGAATGGCACAACGGGTAAGTAGCTTTGGCTTAGCACCTACCAAAGCGCGCCTTGGGGCTGTGCTGCAAACTAAATTAGATTCCATGAAAAGGAGAGCAGCTTATTGTTAGTGTGTATTATTTTTAAATTATAACCATATGCTTCAACTAAGTGACGTGCGCGTCGAGTCCTTGGGCAATACCGAAGTTAAAGCCTCTGCCTGGCCTTGGTCCCACCTTTAAAATAAAATTATATTACGCATTGGTCACGTTCTGTCAGCTTAATTTGGGCTTGTCACGTTGATATCCTTTTGCCTTTTGCCTACGCCTCAAACATTTTGTTGCCACGTCGTGCTGTTTTGAGCTTTGACTTATTATTTTAATTAAATTTGTTACATTTTGTATAATTAATACAATTATAAAACAAGTTTATAGCAAATTTTGTACAGCAAGCACTTTTATTTCTTAGTTCTAATCAAAGTTTTAATGAATACGTGAAATGCCGTGCAGCCTGTGCATAGAAAGTGCTTTTAAATATTTAAAAATACTTGCAAATACTTTGATGGGGTTGAGCTGCAAGAAATTATGAAGAGTATGCAAATTATTTCAAGCTTTAATTTGTGACCAAAGACAAAAGTTCAGCAGCAAGCAGCCTCAAGGAAATTGAGGGTGGGGCAAAAGTTTTAGCCGCATGCTCTGGTCTATTGATTGGCCAGAGCTTGAAAGTTTGTATTTTAATGAAGCCTAAAAGACTCTGATGAGCTGCGTACGCCAAGCAGATTTTATTGATTCAAAGTTAAAGCAGACTTTAAAAAAGGTACGCATGAGTCAATGAACAGCTCATGTCTGGGACATTCTTTATTTTTTTTTTTATTTTTTTTTTTTTTGGGGGAGGGGCTACTGACAGCTTAACAACTGTTACAATGAAGAATGAAAATATTTGTAAAACCCAATTAATGGCAGCTAATGAATCGGCTGGATTGTGAGAAATATTACAATAAAAATGTTCGGCCAATATTTTTGTGTTAAAAAAGGACAAACGGGCTGGAGTTGCATTGTGCGCATTGGCATTAATTGATTGATTGACAAACCAATTAATTTATTGAACAAAAGACAATTAATTATTATAGAGCGTATACTAAGCCAAGTACTTAGTGCTTAAATTTAAAGACAACAGCTGTGTGGCAGCAGTTGATGCCATAATTTCTGTATCGTGTGCTTATAATCAAGCAGTGCTCTGGCCTCGTTTATCATTTTGCAGCCTGTCAACGTGTTGATAACCAAATTTCATAGTCATTGGCTTCACAGCCAAATTGTTGTTGTTGTTGTCGTGAGCGTCTGTGGAGTGTTGTTGACTCAATTTGCATTTTAATTCCATTAACATCTTGATGAGAGCTCGACATGCACACCAGCATATACTCCAACCCTGTCTCACACACACTCGCACACATGCTACATATGCTGCTAATGAGGCTATAATATAAATTGCTTAAATTGAAAATAATGCAAAAAAAGTTGAAATTTATGCTGCAAGCGTTAAAGACAGAGCGTATACGCAACGAATTACGTATACGCAGTGTGTGCCACAATGGCTATGAACAGCGCACATATATTTTTTGCTGAAATTGCATATGCAACAGCTGAGCAAGCAATAAAATATATATTTGTTTTATCTGTGTGTGTGTGTGGGGGAAGTTGTATAAATTAACTGTACGACAAACGCATAAATTAGCGAACATAATAAACTTTGTATAATATGCTAAGCTCATTACAGCCGAAAGGAAAACAAAAAGGAAACAAAAGCACAAAGAAATTAACTGTGGCAGCTTCTTTCGATAACATAATTGAATTTTATTTACAAAAAACTGTTGAACTTAAATAGAGTAAGTTGAAAGCATAATTGCATTACTTGGGCTTGTGTGGTCCCAGCCAGAAAAACGACCAGACAATAAGCCAGGCGTATATATCCAGCGCTAGCAAAAAAAAGACAAAACAAAAGTCATTTGGATATTATTAGCAGACATTGCGCATAGCTTACCAAAGGTTACAACCATAGCTACAATATATATAGCGAAAGTCGTTCTCTGCTCCGCATATGGATTTATTTTCTTCGTATGCAGCACTACATTGAATAATAAATAATAGGCCAACATATGCACAATAAACAGCACAAACCAGACTATGGCAAGTAATCTTATTCTCTGCAAGAATGAGCTTGGTAAATAAATTACTCAAATTGCTTAAAACCAATTATGGTACTTACAAACAGTATAGAAATAAGTAAGGTAATGCCACTCATTAACATTATTACCGCATGCGCTATATTAAACCATTTAGTCCATAAAGCAAACGAGTTCGCTAGCAGTTGAAAATTGTGTAAATAGTTACAGTTTAACGTGCAGTTTGCTTACTTCTTAAAAATAGTAAATGATCCACAAAGGTTATTACATTTACCAAGCTCAATAGGACCGTATAAAACGAGGCAACTATGCTGCCCGTGCGAAGCGTAAAGCAACAGCATTTCTTCAGGCACATCTTGTTTAATTACTTTTTATTTGTTGCTACAAATTCTATGCGTTCCCTTACAAATTGACAGCAATTACTTGGCTAACTTGGGCAAGTTTGCAACTTTTTGTAGCATGTCTTGAAAGCAAAAACTGCAGCTATTTGGCTGCCTACGTTGGCACTTTATTTCATTTTATCGTTTTAATAGCAAGTCTGGAATTACAATGTTGCCTTTGTGGCATTTTAGCTGACCATAGAAATTGAAAAGTTTGATTAAAAGCCAGTTGCAAAATGCTTAGACTAATTATTACGTATACGTAACATTAAATTTAAAGGGAGGAGTCACAATCGAGGTCTGGTCCATACATTTTTATGCAACTGTATGAAAAAATTACAGCATTTACTTAACAGCAAGCGCAGCATTCCAAGTTTAATTTGGTTGCTGCAGCTTTAGCTACATGTTGCTGAGCTTGCTGCTTGGCAACATTGTTTCAAACTCTTTAGTTCTGCTTCTAGCCTATCGTAAACGCCTGCGCGCATGAGTTAACTGCACTTTGTTATGTCTTACTAATTTATATGTGCTTCAGTTGTAATTATTCTTAATTTAAGCCTTGACGCTGTCCATATGCCATGTATGATGATTGATTGCAGTATTTATTTATTTGTCGCCAGCAGCAAAGTGTTGATGAGCCATTAAAAGCCCACAGAGAGTGTAAAACAGAAATGAAATACAAATAGCAGAAAAAGTGTTGCCTACAGATTGACAGAGACACATGCACGCACGCATACACACACACACACACACACAGTATCATCTATCATTATTGGGTGTTTGCTTGTATGACGCACACACAGATTGCACACGGTGTGTATTTATAGCGTCTTAATTGAATTTCAATTTTCAATTTCGCCTTTTAATTGAATTCAATGAAAAAGTGTCGATGAAACGGTATTCACTGCTTTGTGTATTGCTTTACCCAGTTCTCCCTTTTTTCTCACATTCTCTGCTTGTTGCTGTTGTTGTTTATTCAGCTGTTGCTGCTGCTGCTGCTGCTGCTAGTGCAGAGCTGCTGGCTATTGATGGCGCCGCAAAATACACACTACCCTTCCCACCCCTGGCAGCTTGAGCCCGACAACATCAGGCTGACTGCCATTGCGCAATTGGCCTGTTGTGATTGGGATTGGCATTGGCATTGGTATTGGTATTGGAATTGGTTTGTGATTGACTGAATAGCTGTCAATTGATTGGCGCTGTAAATATGGGCACAGCGCAGATAAACAAGCCAGCCATTATGTATTATAAATTGAAGCCGATTAGCACTAACTGAGCTTTAAACCAGCGAGGGTAAGTGCAAGTCTTAAAGCTTTTAGCAGCGCACAGGAAATTCCGGTGAGCTGCAACTGCCACCCGCTGCTAATGGACATCGTTAAGGCTGCTGATACTTTTTGTTATACCACATCCTAAGCGTAAACGATGTGCACTTTTTGCTACAAACTGTATTTTAATAAGCGAGCGAGCACTCGTTG